>NC_136513.1:49982803-49992803 GCF_053919585.1 Euprymna scolopes
GGATGTAAGCGTGACACAGAATAACTCACACGCTATTGAATTAATATATAGATTGTTATTTTATATTAATATATAGATTATTAATATATAGCTTATTCACAGACACTAGTGTTTCATGCTTACGCAATCATCAGTGCAGGATGAACGGCCCGGCCAAGAAACATGGAATGAACACTTTATATGACTTAAATATAAGAATATAAATTGAATAAATTTATTCTTTCTTCAAAAGATACCTTGTGTCAGAAAACACTTGCACTACTGTGCAAGCATACTGGCGCCATCTTTGCTAGACATTTACCCCCCACCCCACCCCGGGCCATCAAACAACTGCCACGAGAATTAAGGAAATTAATAACTAATAAACGCTCAATTCAGGCATAGAGTTAGACAATCCAGAGTGCTCGAACCGCGGAAGTCATGAACATTGCACAATGCAAATTGATTGCCTCTTAGTTTATAGTTTCAAGACAATGTCCATATTTAAGTATTATTAAAGGAGCTTGATGATTATGATTAAATAATAATTATTCTTATTTATCTATACATATATATGTGTGTGGATGTATGTGTGTATATAAATGTGTGTGTGTATATATATATATATATATAAATGTATGAGTTCATGAACTCTTTTTCTGGGTCAACGGCCAACTAGCACCGTGTATATTTGTGTGTGTGTGTGTGTGTGTGTGTGTGTGTGTGTGTGTATGTATATTGGGGTAGAGAGGGCTCCCGTAAGCAGTGGTGAAGGCAACCTTTCTAGGAGAAGCTAATCTCTGATTTAAAAAAAACATAAAGCGGAAGACCAGTACCCGCATTAAGCTGGTCTGCAGTTTAATTTGTTGCTGGCTATGTTGCTCTTGCTTGTTGCTGGATCTCAACATTTTGAACCGAGAGAGAGACTTAGCTGTCGTACAAAGCTAAGACTCTGTAACATCATATTTGTATAGATACTCCCTCAGACATTTGGGCTCATGGATTTTAAATGTCTGAGGGAGTGGCACTCGTCTGACAAGACGTTGCAATCATCATAAATGTATGTGAGTATATATATATATGTATATGTGCATATATATATATATATATACGTGTGTACGTGTATGTGTGTATATAAATGTGTGTATATATATGCATATATGTGTGTATATATATATAAATGTATGTGAGTATATATATATGTATATGTACATATATATATATGTATATATATGTATGTATATATGTGTGTATGTATATATGTATATGTGTAACTACTTAATTTACTCACATAAAATTAATATACGAAAGTATAGATTTATGCGTAAACTTTAAGTATTTACTTCAAAAGTGCTCAATACGTAGGTAGAGCTAGTTAGTAATTTATAAAATATATATAGCGATTAAGCTTTAATTGCCATATATATTTTATAAATTACTGTGTATATGTGTATATACATGTGTATGTATATATGTATATGTGTATGTATATGTATATATATGTATATGTATATATATATGTATATATATGAAATTATGTATATATATATATATATACTTTTTTACATAGGCATCACCACTTATCAAGGCCAAGAGGCCACTCGAAGATAAGGGTTAAAGAGTGTACAGTAGAAATTGGACAATATAGTAACCGTTAGTAATGGAGATTCAGTAAATTTGTTAACTTATATGGATAGGCTCATCAAAAACTTGTTTACGTTAGACTTGAAGACAACCATATTGTAGTCAGTTGGAAAGCAGGAAAACAGAAGACAATTCCACAGGCGTGCATTTCTAAGAAAGAAGCTTTGCTCATGTTTAGGTTCAGGCACAGATAAAGAGTGGGGGAAATTATTGATATTGTTTTCTGCTAGACGGGTGTTTCTTGTGAAAGTTTGGCGAGGGAGAGACCATAGATTGGAGCTCCGCCGAGCACTTGCCATGAAAATAAAGAGAAAGCAGAGACAAACTCGCAACATCTCTTCTGTGAGAAAGAGGTTGCAGGGAAGAAAAAAGGACATCTCCTATGAGGCTACGAAGTCTATTTTGAACTCTATCAAGGCAGGATAAGTCCTTTCCAGCAGTTCCGGCCCAAATGTGACAACAGTATTCCATCCTTGGACGCACCTGGCTCTTATATAGATAGAGAATTGCATCAGCAGTGAGATATCTACTGGATCGATAGAAAGATTCCACCATTTTTCCAGTGGCCTTGGCAACGGATTTAATGTGTCAACATACCAATTGGACTGATTAGGAACGTTTTCGATTCAGTCTTTGAGCATCGTCAGCTGTTCATGGACCACAATGGCCAATAATTTGAACACTTTCGATAATTAACTGGCTTGTATGTTTCTTCACAGTATTTTGATGTATGAAACTTTTCTTTCTTATAATAAAAGTTGGTTTTATGGTTATTTAAAGAGTGTATACATTTTATTCGGATACCCTGTATACACACACATACATATACATACATATACATACATATACATACATAAAAATTTACTTTTGCATTTTAAACTATAATTCAAGCCTATGAAGTTATAAAAATAGTTTTATAAAATCAACAGTAGGTTCTCCACAGTGCAATGTAAACGTCAATGCATTGTCGACCAAGTTACTGCAGGGAAGCGTGTGAAGCTTCCTCCCGGTACACTGTGAAATAGTAGGCAATTAATCGATGACAAAAAATGTATTGGAAGTGTTGAACATTCATTGATTCTGATTCAATCTTGGGCTACGTCGGGTCTTCCTGCTAGTATATACAAGGTGACCCCCCCCCAAAAAAACGAATAAATAAATAAAATAATAAATGACAAAAGCATTCTAAAATAAAATTATTGAAAACAAAAAGAAGTGTTTTGATGTAGTTTTTTGAATATAATAAACTAGTTATGGCCAAAGTTTCATTTCATTCGGACAACACACTAAGAAACGGGGCCTAATTAGAGTTGGGGCCCGTTGTTTGGGTCACCCTGTATATAATATATATATATATATATATATATATATATATATATATATATATATATATATATATATATATATATATATATATATAAGAACCCCGGGATACGGCATTGAAAATTAGTAACAAAATACAGTACGGTATATAATACACATGAATATAATCAAATATCATTATAAATAACACCGTAAGTCGGGGCAAATACATTCTACATTCCACATCGTAATCTAAAAAAAAGTATCATAGCGCCACTGTTTCCCAAGGTTCTATTATATATATATATATATATATATATATATATATATATATATATATGTGTGTGTGTGTGTGTGTGTGTGTGTGTGTGTGTGTGTATTTGTTTTGATCCTTTCTAATTTCCTATTGTTTTGTCTGATTTTGAGCTGTAACTTGCTGATGAATCTGCCGTATTTTCTTTATCTCTCTCTCTCTCTCTCTCTCTCTCTCTCTCTCTCTCTTTATATATATATATATATATATATATATATATATATATATATATATATATAAGCGCCGCTTCGGGTATATTTTAACGATCTTGTTTTTAATCGCCTTATTTATTTTACTAAATTGTACATTTGTTACATGTAACTTTCTCCAATTTTTTTTTCTTTTCCTCACCCCGTTTTCCATCTTATTTTAGTCGATTGAATTTCCGCTATGGTTCACTTTTTTATAATATATATATGTATATATATATATATATATATATATATATATATATATATATATATATATATATATATATATATATATATATATATATATATATATATATATATAAAAACAGGGAATTTCGCTACTCTTTAATCAAGCGATTATATCAAGTTATAGGTGTTCAAAAGTGGTAACTATTGAATTTAACGAGCTTATTAAGTGTGCTTAATACAAAAAGAGAAAGATATATTTTTTACTAATATAAACAAATATTCATTACTATGGAGAAAAATAAAATTCCGTCATATGAGAATATCCAGAGCTGAGCCATTGAGAATTGCCGGAATTTTAGAAGAGAGAAATAATTATTTTTCGAGCGGGAAACAGAAAGATAATTGTATGTCTATGAGGTTGTCAGAAAAATATAGTTATAATGTGTATATTTCTTCCTGGTGGCGACTGGGAGCAGTATAAGGGCTTTATATATAGATGGAAAATAAGAAGTACTTCCTATAATGATGGTGTGAATGTGATGGTGTTGCTCCTAGGATGAAATGTAGGATTTTATTATAACGGGTAAATGTGACTATAATGTCGTTTTAAAGTTATATAAGATAGTGACTAATGGTGTAGACATAATACATATGTCTGTGGCACCTGTTGTTGCAAAGCTAAGTTTCGAAATTTATGTCCATATGTTCCAAATTAATATCTATATGTTTCGAAATTAATATCTATATGTTTCGAAATTATTGTCTATATATTTCGAAATTAATATCTATATGTTTCGAAATTATTGTCTATATGTTTCGAAATTAATATCTATATGTTCCAAAATTTATGCCTGTATGTTTCGAAATTTATGTCTATATGTTTCGAAATTAAGTTAAAAAAAGGATTTTTTTTAGAATAAAATAAAAAGTAAAAAAATCGCGTATTTATTTTATTATATAAAACTCAAATCGTCTTGATTGGGTGTTGAAACCGTCCATCTTGTTTACAGCGTCCGGTTTGAAAAATTCTGCGCATTATTAAGTAAGTAAAAACAAAGCCGTAAAAGCCTTTTTTAATCAACAATTTTTTTTGCGTTTAAAATATTCAAGCAAAACAAAACCGTAAATCCGCTTCTGTTTTTCTTTTTACATCGGAATTTTACGAATTTTATTTGTATTTTTCATTGCAAGTTGGAATCGTTTTCAAACAAAAACAAAACAAATATGCTTACGATTTAAATTACTGTTGATACTCAGTAATTGACAGTTTAAAGACGTTAAAATTATACTCAGATCAGCTTGCCCAGTCGTTAAAACCGTGGCAATAAAAATTAACTAATTAACTATCAAAAAACATAATAATATCTAACTTTTTTATGAATGGAACATAACAAAAAAAAATCATACAATAACAAACTCTTACCGAAGGCAATAAACATGATATCTCATAGTTAACTAGTAGTTAACTAATATATAAATAAGCAAAATATAAAAATAGAAGTTTTGGGAAATTTTTACTTGGTTTTCCTCGTTAAAATCTTCCTTTAAAATAAGGACTTTTATAGATTTTCGGATATGCTGAAAACGAATATTGCATTTAATAAGTAGTTTTCCGGGTATTAAGCAATGTAATTCCTTATATTAAAAGTGGTCGCCATTGTTGTACGCACAAGCACGCATTTTTTTTTTTTTTTGCATAATTAATATTATTATTCCATAGTTAACTATAACATATACTGACCCAACGAGTCACGGGTATATATATTATTCCTTAATTGGAATTCATTTTTCAGATGAGCATTATATATATTAATTTATTTTTATTTCGGACTATTATTCTCATATTTATTAGTTGTTGTTTTCATCTTTATTGGTTGTTGTTTTTCACGACGTTTCGGCCAACTATTCCTCTGGCCTTCGTCAGGTGGTAACCGCGACGGATAGGAACGTCGAATCTCGTAACTGCATTCTCAGCAATGACTGCCATCCGTAGTTGTTATCGTCTCACCACGTTTTGGCCAAGTAAGCCTCTGGCCGGCTTTGGGTAGGATTGAAACCGCTACCTTCATCTGGAACTGTAGAGATTCAACGTCTCTATCAACTGCACCACGGGCCCCGAAGGGCGATCAAGGTTGGATTCTTTGATCTTATAAATCCACGTTTTATTTATTATCTGATCCAAAACGTGGTGAGACGACAACAACTACGGATGGCAGTAATTGCTGAGAATGCAGTCAGGAGATTCGAAGTTCCTATCCCATCGCGGTTACCACCTGACGAAGGCCAGAGGAATAGTTGGCAGAAACGTCGTGAAAACAACAACTAATAAAGATGAGAATAATAGTCCGAAATAAAAATAAATTAATATATATAATGCTCATCTCAAAAATGAATTCCAATTAAGGAATAATATATATACCAATCGGTACGGACCCGACTATGGAAGATCAGATAATAAATAAACGTGGATTTATAAGATCAAAGAATCCAACCTTAATCGCCCTTCGGGGCCCATGGCGCAGTTGATAGAGACGTTGAATCTCCACGGTTCCAGATGAGCATTGTCTGAAGATAGCGGTTTCAATCCTACCTAAAGCCGGCCAGAGGTTTACTTGGCCAAAACGTGGTGAGACGACAACAACTACGATGGCAGTGATTGCTGAGAATGTAGTTAGGAGATTCGAAGTTCCTATCCGTCGCGGTTACCACCTGAAGAGTCACGGGTAGTCTAGTTTATTATAAACAGTTAAGTCATAGTCTAATAGATACAAACAATCGGTAGGAAATAATTTTTATTTTTCCTACGCATTTGCGAATATAGAATATTATATCCTGTCTGTTGAAAAAAAAAACTAGAATGAATTAAGTTAATCCACCCGAGGTTGAAATAAACACACACACACACACACACACACACACACACACACACACACACACATATATATATATATATATATATATATATATATATATATATATATATATATATATATATATATATATATATATACAAAAATACAAGCACCCTACAGCAGCAAACAAAATAAAAGCACTGGACGAGGTATTTAGTCGGTTCGGAGTTCCGAAAACAATTGTTAGTGATAATGACACTATGTACACAAGTCAGGAATTCAAGCACTACTGTGAGGCACTGGCCATTGAACACATTACAGCACCAACTTTTAACCCTCGATCAAACGGACAAGCGGAAAGATTTGTCGATACTTTTAAACAAGCTTTAAAAAAGAATAATAACATCGACACGGAAGAAAAAAGTATTCAAAAATTCTTAGCAATATATAGGATAACACCAAATACAAATACAAATGCTAAATTATCCCCAGCTGAAATTATGTTTGCCAGAAAGGTACGTTCGGTGTTCGACCGGTTAATTCCAAGAAAAATGTAAAAACAAGCATCAAGGATAATTTAAGGTACAAGACTTACAATGGTAGGGATAGAGTTTTTGGGAAGAAGGCATAATCTCAAGAAGAATTGGGAGAATGGTTTACATTATAATAGGCAGACTTTTTCCACAAAAAACATATTAACCAACTGATACATAGAAACAGTCAGAAACCAAGAGTGACCAATAGAAGTGCTATATGACACTTTTCATATACAACCTTCAAACAAAGAAGTACCAGTAACTCAGAAATCCAGTCACTCTCCAAAAGTAAAAAATCGGCAAACACAAATGGTGAGGAGAAGTGAAAGGAAAAGAAAAAGGACCGAATTTTTGGGACAAAGTTTAAAAAGGAAAAAATGATAGAAGCAAAATTCTATGGAAAAATTTAGTTTAGGAGGAAGATGATGTAATGGAATAACCTAACATCCCTTCATAAATGAAATGAACTATGGATATATTGACCCTCTCACGTGACTGAGAGAGAAGAAAAAAAAGACAGGAAGAGAATAAGACAAGATGTCGAGTAACTCTTATGTCACATGTATTCCCTTGTAAATAAACCTCTTTATCTTTCACACGTAACCCCGTGTTTCTTGCTGTATTCTTATTTAAAGTAAGGATATAACAATTATCATTATTACTAATGGAATAAAATATAAGTAACTATTATTATTATTATTATTATTATTATTATTATTATTATTATTATTATTATTATTATTATTATTATTATTATTATCCTTATTCTTCTTTTTCTTCCTATTATTATTATTATTATTATTATTATTATTATTAATAGAATAAGAGGTAAATAACTATTGTTGTATAATTTTTACTAATAGAATAAAAGAAAAATGACTATTATTATTATTATTATTATTATTATTATTATTATTATTATTATTATTATTATTACTATTATTATTATTATTATTAACTTCTGCATGGTCTAGATCCACTCACCAAATGGCAATACAGCAGTCCCAGTACTTTGCGCCTGCTGATAGGACAGCCTCCTTAGTGGTTAATCCAAGGTTCGTCCCTGACTATCAGGCGGATAACGTCAGCCCAGACAAAACGTTTACCTCCAGCACCCTTACTAGTGACATGGCCACAAGGACAGACAGAGACAGAAAAATTTCCGACATCTCAGACTACTGATCACCAAGTACTACCGACTTTTAAGCAGCTTTTTCTTCACCCTTTGTCAGAAAAATCACTCATTGAATGAGGACTGAGGGACGAAAAAGGAGAAGCGAGAGTTACTGGAGCTGCCGATAACACATCCACTGTCTTATCTACTCTCCATTAAAAAAAGGGGGAGGAGGGGAATGGGTACAAGTGACTTATTTATATCTAAGTAGTAAGTCCGGTGCTAAGTTAACAATTCAGGACACTTTTGATGATAACCCCCCCCCATATTAATGGGTGGAAGTTTGTCGTTATCTATCGAGTTTGAATCATTAGAGTCTCACCTTATAATTAATTAAAATCCAATAATTAACTATTATCTATTTTTAAAGTCGGCTTAATATTAATTTACATTCGAATTTAGATAATTATTCAAGGTTTTACTTTAGGAGATTCGTTTTCATAGGTAACTTTTTCTTTGCTGATGGCACTGCATTATATTTCGAATGTAATTGAAAAATAAGGCTAACTATATTAGATGGTTTGATTGGCTAGCCAGGAAGCAAGCATTTTCAATATAGGCAAGCTTGCAGTAATAGTATATATTAAGTATACTACTTAAATAAAGTCCTAAGTTTATCTACTCTAATAACGGAATAATAGATGAATGATTATTAATGGAATAAAATTAAGGTAATCTGCTTAAGTAGCATGGTGCTTAATGAAAGTTCTTTAGTATGGTGTGAAGTTGCTAAGGAGGTGGGATTTGTAATGTTTGCAAACAGTTAATAGTTCACTTCTAATATTTAGTAGTTAGTTTCTATCTTTAAAGTTAGTGATATAATGTTTTTCATGCAGACAAAGAACGCAAGATGAATATAGCGATTTACAAGTAAATTAAATTTATTTAATGATTTTTATTGGACACATCTATCTAGCTTCTTTTTGAGCTGGGCGAATCTTTGCTCTATCTGACCCTACCACCACCACAGTTAGATGGACACCACAGAAATTCTAACCCAATCTATAACTTTGTTGTAATGCACAAATCACCCCTGCCTTCTACTGAAACGTGTTTGACATACTTATCTTCGTTATTTCTTTCTTTCTTTCTTTCGTTCGGCCTCTCTTTCTAACTCCCTTGTACTTTCACTTTCTCCTTTTCCCCCTCTTAACAAATTCTTTTTAATTAATTTTAATTACTTTCCTTCTATTTTTAATATTTAATTACAATTCTATAATCTATATTTCTCCCCTATCCCTTTATTTCTTTTCTTTTTCTTTCCCTTTTCCTTTTCTTCCCTTCACACCCCCCCTCTCTCTCTCTTTCTCTCTCTCTCTCTCTCTTTCTCTCCCCTATCTATCCAGAATTCCAACTCTTGTTTTTTTATGCTCATTTGTAATGGAAAAGAATCTTTCTTCTAATTTATTTTGGCTTGGATTGTCTGATGAGATCGGTAGGATAATTTTATTGTCCTGTCGATTGAAACAACTTGTAATGATTTAAGCAAAATCCCTGAGGTTGAAATTATATATATATATATATATATATATATATATATATATATATATATATATATATATATATAACTACTTCATTATTTATGCGTTAAGCATTTACTTCAACAGTGCTCAATACGTAGGTAGAGCTAGGTAGTAAGTTATAAAATATATATGGCGCCATATATATTTTATAACTTACTACTATATATATATATACATACATATATATACATACATATATATATACATATATATATGCATATATATATATACATAAAAGATATACATATATATATACATATATGTACATGTATATATATGTATGTATATATATACATA
>NC_136513.1:49997803-50007803 GCF_053919585.1 Euprymna scolopes
CGGCCTTGAGTGCATAGAGTATAATTAGCTGCAAACTTCTTAGTAAAGAGTTTGGCTTGGATGCTGACGAGATTTACCAGGTTCATTGATGATGGTTGGGATAGAGTACGTGCTTCTGTTCAGGACCCAGTTTGTTATTTGCCAAAACTGGTGAGAACCAAGCTGCTGCTCAGCTACTTTGAACTTAACGGACTGAGTATACAACTCTTTCCCATTCTTAATTACTCTTTTACATTAGTCACTGGCGGTTCTGAAAGTGGCTTTAGTCGTGAATATCGTCATAGATGGCCTGTCAGCTGAAAAATGACGTCATCACCATAAGTCCTAGCAAACCAGATAAGTGGAACACAGACTGTCGATAATGAGCAGACATGTTTTTTACAGAAAGCGTTAGAAAAGTTCAAAATTGGATTAAAAAAGATAAACATGATACTTTGTACTGAAACTCATCCAATATTAATGATAAAAATATTAATAATAAAAAATGAATTGAAAAGGAGAAAAGTTGTTAAAAAGTTTAAAAAGAAAAGGAATGCGATTTGATTTGTATGAAACTGAAGTTTATTCAATAGAAATAAATAAAAATGAAAAATAAATATTTTTAAATAAAAAAAACAATATTTTAAAAATCAAAACTTAAAAACAAACGATAAATTAGTTTAACTGAAATACGAACAATAAATTAGTTTAACTGAAATACGAACAATAAATTAGTTTAACTGAAAAACGAACAATAAATTGGTTTAACTGAAAAACAAACAATAAATTAGTTTAACTGAAATACGAACAATAAATTATTTTAACTGAATAACGAACAATTAGTTTAACTGAATTACAAACAATAAGTTAAAAATTAAATTCAAGCAAATGTTAGTATAAACAAAGTTACTAAGGTAGAAATATTTCAAACATTGAATATTAAAAATATTTCAAAAATCTGTTGTAGAATTTAATTAAAAGTTTGAATTTTTCTTTTTCTGATATTTTTTTTTTTTTTACTAATATTGTCATTCTCTTTGTGACAAAAATTGTTTATAAGGGAATTCGATGAAGTCCATATCAGCATTTTTTTAATTTGCTGAATAGTGTGACCCTCATCACAAGAGTCAACATGAAATAATCGATTTTGATCAGCCAAAAAATTTAAAATTATGTATATGGCTAATTTTCTCTGATGAATCGAATGTAAAAAAGAATCGCATTTTGTAAGTTTGTTTATAACTATATAATTATATAAGACAAAATTATTAGTTATATCATTTGGGTATAGCAGGGAACCTCTGTTAATACCCTGAAAGTAGCTGTTTAATTCAGCTATTTCTTCAACAGCCTCTCTCCCGGATATTAAATTTTTGTAGCTATTGCATTTCAGTTTTTTGAAAACTGCATGACAGCAATAACCTGCTAAGTATAATATAACAGGAAGTACTTCCTTGCATTGATTAACATCATCTTCTGTTACATCTATGTTAAATTTATAAACATGTAACTCTTGCTCCCTTGTCATTTCATCCCAGTTAGTTTCTTTTACATTTTTCAATTCAATAGTTCGATTATTAATTGGTAAGCTCAATTTTAAACCTGACAACATTCTGAGTTTTTTTTTTCACATTCATACACCTGACGTATCGATATATTATACTGATCTCTACTAAGTTGTCGATACTGGCCAAACCTTGCCTCAAGGTTATCTGTCTGAAACTTTCCTGGTAATATATACACCATGTTCAGTACATTTATACAATATTTAGTCAATTCTAAAATTGCGTAAGTAGTATGATGCAAAGCAGTATATGTTTCCTTTGTTAACTTACACATTCGTCCAGGAATGCTATTCCAAGTTTCTAACCAGTCACAGAGCACATTTAGGACACTATAATTATCACTATTTAATGTAAGTGGATTAGCATATTTATTACGAAGTCGACAACCTTTACATTCAGTATCGTCCACCAAATATAAAATATTTGAATGTATTCTGCGATTTCTGCATAATTTGGCAAGCATTCCTGTTTTCCTAAGGTTAGCAAACCTTTAATAGTATATTCGTTGAAAATTTGCAAAACCAAATTAACATTTTGCCTTTCAAAAGTAGTCGGAGAAAGAGATTTTGAAGTCAACTTATAGCAATATTTCACAAGTGATTGAGATTCTAGGGCATAAAGTTTATGTAAACTAGAAAATGGAGCACTTTGGATGTTATCTAATTCATGATTTCCATTATAACAAAACTTTGGGAACATCATGCATTTACGTTCATCTTTTTGGCTAAGCCAATTGTTTCTAATGCATGTTAATATATGCACTGAGTCGAATAAGAAGAAAAGATGGCTAGACGTTCTAACTGGATGGGGATATACAGTTGAAAGCTTTGACGGGCTACAAAAGAAAGACATAGCGTTTTTATTTATTGCATTATTATCTGTTATAACAGATAATACCTTAAACCTTATATCTTCTAAGCCAATTATTACACGTTTAATTATGTCAAATAAGTTCTCAGCTAGAAGACATTTAGTTGGCATAACATGCACAACATCCTTATATTGTGAGAATACACTGCTAAGCATAAAATCAAATGCACTTGTGGCAGGTTCATTGCTGTTGTTAGCTAAGCCAACAATATTACCACCTTTATAATCAAGATAAGGTTTGAGATGTATTTCATCAACAAGTAAAGATACTGTGATGTCATTCTACATTAGTAACTTGAACTTACTTTTAATATACATGAGAAAATTGTTATCGTGTCGTTCAATGACAGGATTCATAGAAGTTGATAAGGTTAATCTTCGAATGGTTGAATAGCATGGTAAAATTACATTTTTAGTGTCTCTTAACAGTCTGTACCCTCTATGGAAGCAGTTATATTATAAGGAAGAAAATACCATCATTTCACTCGAATAATTAACCTTATTCATTGTCATTATGTTAATTTGTTCATATATGAACTTAATGGCATTAAAATATTTAAATGATTCATCTTGCACTAATAGCAAAAATGATAAGATTAATTTTAATAAAGAACTTATATTAGAAGTTTTCATTTCCTGTTCTTCGATGTTCATTTTTTTCATGTTTTCCATCAAAATCTGCAGAGTATTTTCCTCTGTTACATGTTTAGGAATTCTATAATCCCCTGTAGCACTCATTTCCACATCACTACAGAATACTCTAACGGCCAAGTCCGGTTCAATCACCATAGACATATTTATTTTGGGGCATGGGTATCTCTTTATATGGCATATAATGATGGTATTGTCTTGCCTAATAGAAGTCCAATAATTTTTATCTATAAACGTTAATTTTTTTTCTAAATCATCAATATTATGGAAAGTTTTACGTTTCCATAACTCTAACTCGTCAGCAACACTTTCACATAATGCACGCTTAAGAGCAGAATTTTCTAAACGCATTTTCTTTGCGTTAGGAGACTCTCTAAAAGTGGTTGATGACGATAAATAGGAGGGACAGTTTGGTAATATTCGAGGAATAGCACCATCCTTAAGATAGGGATTTTTTAATTTAACACTAATTGTCTTTCCAGTCCTTTCATCAAATTCTGATGCCTCTCGCTGTATGTCTTCAGGTCGAAAATGAAGTTCACATACCTAAAGAAATAATTTAAAAGAAAATCGTACCATGTTTGACTTAATACAAAAAAAAAAGAAAATTACATGACAAAAAAAAAAAACGATAAAATAAAAAAATAAGGTAAATGTGCAGAATTAGTCAACCCTCGAAAAATCATTTTAAATTACCACTTTTCTAGGTTTTCAGGGGTGCTGAAATCGAAAATAACGTTTAAAATTACGGCAAACTAGTCATTTCCAAGATATAAAGAGATGTTAGTTAAAAAAAAGGCGGGGGTATAATTTAACCCAAAACGACCACCTACTTTATGGCCATTTTTTTTTTACATGGGCAACGAGAAATTTTTTTTTAATTACATTTTCGCCTCAAACAAGGCAAAGTGCCTCTTTAATGTAGGAATGAACACAACTAAACGTAAAATGAGCACCTACAGTTGACCCCTCTCCCCGACAAAAATTCTGTTTACACTTTTTGAAAGGGGGGGTGCTCATTTTACGTTAAACTGTGTTCATTGTACGTTGACTCCCAACCCCCAACATAAAGGTGGCCGTACTCATTTTTCTTCACTTTTATTTGTTAAAAAGAAGGCGCCCTAAAGAAAAAGTGGTGTGCTCATTTTACGTTAAATTTTTATAGAAAAGTGATCATCCATTTTTTAAAACTAACATTTCTTCATATCTTGGAAACTACTCGTTTGCCGTAATTTAAAACGTTATTTTCGTTTGCAGCGCCACTAGCAGTATCAGAATTTTTAGGGTATTTTTGACAACCCTAACACAAAACTACGAATAACATCTACAAAACTCGTAATTTCTCCGTTTAAAATGGGTTGTTTATTTTCTTTATGGAATATACTTCCAAAATAAACTATTAAAATTGTTTACAAAATAATAGAAATATTATTTTTTTATTGCCGGCATTTTATAAACACTTTTTTTTAAATAAAAAATAATATTTCTATTATTTTTTTAAACAATTTTAATAGTTTATTTTGGAAGTATATTCTCCAAAATTCTGACACCTACAGGGCCACGACATTTACCATAAATAATTATTAATAAGCTTTTGGGATAACAAAAACGGTCATAAACTTTAAAAAAAAGTTTAATCTATTTCACGCTGATATAAATATTGCACAGTAAAATAGTTGAACTAAAAAGATAAATGATTTTTCTTATTTAGAATTATTTAAACAAGGAATTCCGTTTTTACGATATCGCTTTTATTAAATTGTTAGGTGAAAGTACATAATATTTTCACCATACTCCCCATTTTAAATAAGTTTCTAAATAATAATTTATTATTTCAGCACATAACTTAAATTACATGTAAAATTCATTTTTTGATATACATACTTCCATTTTTATTTTAAAATACGTTCTAAAAAAATAAATATATATAAATAAAAAAGGCGCGTTTTTTTTGTTTGTTTTTTAAATATCTCAAACATTTTAACACTTATTCTGCTATATTTAGATGGAGTAAAATCCTTTCTTTTTATTGCATTAATCCACTAGTTCCTTTCCTTTTTTTAGTTATTTCCTTTTTTGGGGAGGGGGACGAAAACACGGTAACTTTTGGTCCATTTTCGTAGTTACCTCGGCATTTTGGAACTATACATCTCGACGGCATGTTTACATTTATTTAACCTCCCAAAACTTTAAAACAACTTCCGGTTTAGTCATGAGACACGTGACCAAATTTCAACAGACCGATGTTCATGACGTCACCAGACTAAATTATAGTCATCGCTAGGCCATCATATTACGGTAGCCACGCTTTAGTCTTAGTACATCTATTACGTTAGAAACAATGGAAAAAGTGATTTCTGTGCACAATGGCAGCAGCACATTCTGGATGGAACCACGGCTGGCTGTTAGATTTTCGCTGGAATCTTTTGAAGGGTATGAAGCGGTCTATACCTACAATTAACCATTCAGTCGTGGTCTGATACTATAGAGGACACATTCTTTTTAAACATGGAATGCATAGGTAGATCAGATATAAATGTACGGAAACCATTTTTAGATAATGTTTCATACTAACTACATGGACAGGCGAGCTCCTGACATCATCAATGATGTCATGACATACATGTACATAAAGATTATAGAATACACGGTGCCTTTTAAAGACATAGCTCATCACTGAATAACCTTGTCCGTTCAATAGTCACTATCATCATCATCATCATCATCATCATCATCATCATCATCATCATCATCATCATCATCAGCCATTGCTTCTTCGCTCATATTGTCACAGTGTCCTTTTTTACGTGGTCCGCATACGCATGAACAGATAAGTCAGTGTTTTTTTGCAAATGCACCAAAGTGTACTACAAACACCAGAACAGTTGTAGTGAATTATTTTCAGAAGTGTTTCTGGCGCAGGTGAAGTATCCATAATCAATGGAACTAGACTGTTTCTGCAATTCCCATCCCCATTTAGTAGCGTCCAAAGCATCCAAAGCATCACTTGAACGTAACTCCGAAGGGCATGATACTATCTTGCAGAGGAGATCAGTGGCAGTCTTTCATGTGTCAGGCTGGACCAACTTTTTGACAGAGACTAGAATACCTCATTGCAGAAAGATTGTATCCAAGTTTGCGCCCGAACAATGCCACCATCGCTTTACACCGAGCATCTTCAATCTCAGTTATGTTTCTCTTAAAGTGTGGAAAACGTTTTAGCACATCTCTTTAAGACAGAATCTCTCTTCAAAACCTTATGTGGAGCATATTTTTTTCTGATCCCCAAAAACCGTGGAAGTGGTATCGCATCCAATGAATGCATGCAGGAACACAAGACTGCTGAAGACATTGTAGCCAAGCAAATTCTTCATCACAAAGATCGCTGTCATGAAGTAGCAGCGCAAATAGATCTGCATTTTCGCCAATAACACTTTTGTACTTTTGTTGGATGACACTGACACTACTGCCTTAAACAATCTCCACACTTGCATCTCTCTTTGGTTGTATTACGTGACAACCTCTGTCCTTCATGCGTTGTGAAATGAGATTGATAAGAGACTATTTGTTTTTCATATTTGAACGAAAATCCTTTTTTTCTCCAAACTTCCTTCCTTCAGCAATGTTCACTTTGTTACTTGTTCGTCTCTGATGAGTAATGTTCTTAGTGTTTGGTCCTCCACTGTAACCATAAAATACTATCGTAGCCTTACCATAGTGTTTTACTGTGGAAGATGCATACTCGTCAGTGATGTGTAATGTGAAAAGTCTCTACCAAACTCCTTTCTGAATATTTGGTCTAAAATGCTGTATTTGATATATAGGTATTTAGACTTGTAGCCCACTTTCGATTTGTTTTTAGCCAGCAAAATTTCTTAGCCGGTAAAAATATTTCGCCGGCAAAAAATGCGGCAAAGGGGTAAAAACTGCCAACAAAACAGTTGACCTTGGCAAGGTAAATCGAATAGATATTACTCTTTCTGTTACTTTTGCACATGCGTAAAATTATACACCCACAGCTCAAAATCAGTTAATTTTTTAACTTTCCATATCTATCTGCCGGTAGCTCAAACAGTAACGATGCTGAAGAGATAAATAACTAAATCGCTAAATATTCTGGTTTCAATTTTAATGGATGGTACCCAAAACTTTTTTTTTTTTTTAACTTTTGAAATCATTACTATATGCGGGATAATAGTCAATAGTTAATAATAAATAAGAAAAATCTGCATGAATTAAAAAAATAATTAAAATCTAATTAAAATTTAATTAAAATTTAATTAAAATTTAATAGTTAAAATAATCTTACAACCGGGCAAAATTGTTAAAATACTTAAGTAATAATAAAATATATATAAAAAAAGGGGAATGTAAAAAAATGAGATGAACACCAGGTGTATGGGTTTAATGAAGATTTTGGAAGACACTTACAAAAAAAAGTAAAAATAAAATTGTGGTGTTGTGGTGATAATAACAAAAATAAAAGTAAATAAATTCAGAAATGAATAAAAAATATTAAGCAAAAGTATAAGTTAAATATATATAACAGTAGCATAAACTAAAAACTAAGGTACTTGGTTAATATTGAATTTAGCGGAAAGTATGTAAGTGTTAAGAAGATGTGACTATTATGCGGAATTCTATTTATGCACAGTTTCTACATTCTGCATAATTGTGTAGAATTTAAGATGAAAACATTTTAGCACACGGAAATATTTTTATAAATTTTGCTCTCTCTCCATACATATATATATATATATATATATATATATATATAATGTATGTATGTATGTATATATGTATGTATATATATATGTATGTATGTATATATATGTATGTATGTATATATGTATGTATGTATATATATATGTATGTATATATATGTATGTATATATATGTATGTATATATATATGTATGTATATATATATGTATGTATGTTTATATATATATGTATGTATGTATATATGTATGTATGTATATGTATGTATGTGTATATATATGTATGTATGTGTATATATATATGTATGCATATATATATGTATGTATGTATGTATATATATGTATGTATATATATGTATGTATGTATGTATGTATATATGTATGTATGTATATATATATGTATGTATATATATGTATGTATATATATGTATGTATATATATATGTATATATATATATATATATATATATATATATATATTATAACGTGACGTTGTTGGTGCGTGTGTGTGTGAAAAGTCTCTACCAAATTCCTCTCTGAATATCTGGTCTACAAAGTTGAAATTTGATATATAGAGTATTTAGACCTGTAGCACACTTTCAGTTTGCTTTTTTGTTGTTTCATGCTATTATTTTATGAGTATTGAAAATGTCTTTGTTTATTGCTGATTCTTTTACAAATAGATTTTAATTGTTGTTCTCCCCCCCCCATCCGCTGTTAGGGGAATTGAATTAAGTTAAGTAACTTTTATTGGGGTGAATTAAAGCAAGTTAGAAATTAAAATATTAATGCACAGTTTTTTTCTCATAGACTATTAAGGCGGGTATATTTGTGTGTATATGTACTTGAGGTTGTACATGTGTATATGTGTTCATATATGTATGTGTAAGCAGATGTGTATATATGCGTGTATGCTTATGTATTTGTGTATATATGCATATATATATACGTATAACTATGTTTTATGTGCGTTTATATGTGGTCTTTCTACAGGAAAGATTGTATTAGTGTAATATAGTGGGGTTGTATATATTTATGAGTATATATTATCGTTTATATATATTTACATGTGGATATATTATCGTTTATATATATTTACATGTGGATATATTATCGTTTATATATATTTATATGTGGATATATTATCGTTTATATATATTTATATGTGGATATATTATCGTTTATATATATTTATATGTGGATATATTATCGTTTATATATATTTATATGTGGATATATTATCGTTTATATATATTTATATGTGGATATATTATCGTTTATATATATTTACATGTTGATATATTATCGTTTATATATATTTATATGTGGATATATCGTTTAGTGAAGAGAGTATAAACATGATATAAAATATAACATAAAAATAACAGTTCTCTTTGGGGGCGATTAACATCAGACAATAGGAAACATATCTGGTAAATATGTGGTCTTGTTTGACGGAAGCTGCAAAGAAAATTCATCCCAATGAATCAACAAATATCGGGTTGTCTTTTCAGCAACTTTATTACAAATGTTTCCCCATTGCAAAGTTGCAACGCTGGTCCTAGATTTTTATTACCGGCATTTTCTGACAGTCTTCCCTGCTTGGAGGCATTACAATTAGTGGCAGGTAAGGACAAAAATGGGCGGACAAAAATGGGGGACCTAGTTTTGAAAGCCGATTTATCATAATTTTTTGTAGGTTTCTGACTACTTTTTCATTGTATTTGAAAGATTAAAGACTAAATTTAATTTCCAAAAGGGGAAAAAATATTTGTACACGTGAAAAAAAAAGTTAGGAAAATGTTTTCACGGCGAGCTACACAATTCAGGTAAATTTTGAAGTTAAATAAATTCATTGTAAAAAAGCCTTTAAAAGATAAATATTAGTTTTCTGGGTTCATTTCAAAGATAATTAGTAAAGTCCTAAGATATTGAATTAAATAAGTAAAAAAAAAACACCTTGTTTGTGCAAAACATAAATTTATTAGCCCAAAACCGAGTGATTCTGTCGTTTGCAAAACGCAACAAACTAAAATTTTGTAAACACAAAAATTACAAAGGCCCAAAATTTCAGGCAGTCGAAAGACTGTGAAAATGACGTCATGTAATTAAAAGAGAGGAAGTTCTTTTTTCCCCCAGTCGCGCATCCGTACATTCCTTTTTTGAACGTTTGTATTAATTTTGCATTTTTTTAAATTAATTATTTTTCTATGTTC
>NC_136513.1:50012803-50107803 GCF_053919585.1 Euprymna scolopes
CGTACCCGGAAAACTCAACCCCGGAAAACTCGTCCCCTTTTACTAGGTAGGAAAACTGGTCCCTTATTGAATAAATATCGATTGAAAACACATTTTATGACCGTTCTTGAAGAAGATATTGTCTTTAAAAGAGAATACATATCCCATAATATTATTTTTTAAATTTTTACTTGTTTACTGTTGTTTTAAAAACATAATTTTTTTAAGTTTTCGTTTTCTACCTAGCTTTGAAAGTTTTTGGTTTTTCAACTTATTTTAAAGCATTCGACATTACTTCGGAAAAAACTTGAACAAAAAATGTCCAAAAATTAAAGAAAATACTGAGGTAGTTTTAAAACGAGTTCCAGCCCCCCTCCCGTCTCCAAAAGAAAATAAATTTGTATATTTTTAAGTAATGTCCAAGATCACTGCTCGGAAAAAATCAAGCTACCAGAAGTTGATTATGTAACGAAACTGAACGGAAGACACGAAAAACGAAACCATATATTTATTTAAAAAATACTTTCATTCTTAACATTTCTTGTGTTATTACGAAACAAACAAACAAAAAAAAAAACACTTTTTGTATTATCAAATAATCAAACAAATATTTTATTTAGAAAAAATTGGTACTTCACGGGAAACGTTGACCCTGCATAAACGGTGTTTTTATTTAATGATTGCTCCTCCAAAGCGCATGCGCAAAAGGTTATCTTTGGTTTATTTAATCACGAAAACTTTTTGAAGGTACTATTTGAGGCCAAAAAAAAGGCGGGGGGGGGGCAAAGCATTATTTGAATATTTATTTAAAAATAATTTGCCAAAAAACTAATATTTCGTGGAGAAAATAATAAAAAAATTAAATGAAATTAAATAAAAATAAAATAAAAACAAGCACGTAATAAAATTATGAATGAATCTTTCACACAAAGAAAAAATTCAAAAAAAAAAAAATACACGCGCGATTAAAAATAAAGTCTGAGATATATGCGAAGAAAGTGAAAGAAAACGCTTTAAGGGAGCAGTCATTAAATAAAAACACCATTTACGCAGGGTCCACGTTCCGCGTGAAATACCCAAAATTGTTTTTATTAAAATTATATTTTCTTACGCAGACTTTTAAATAAATGTTTTTACAATTATATATTGATACATTTTTATACAATGTTTTGGTTTTCAAATATTTTTCTGTTCAGAAAAAATGTTGTTTGTTACTATTTGCCGCGTTATTTGACCAATAAGAAATTGGAGTTATCGCCTTCTAACAATAGCCGTCGTCTGCATACTGCACAAGTGCCCCCGTACTGACTTTTAAACAATACCCAACCCTACCCATGTTAAGAATGGCTTTCGAAATAATAACGTTATTATTTCAGCGCGGTACCAAAAATACATAACTACTGTGTTTTATTTTTTGTTGTTTCGTAATAACACAAGAATTGTTTAAACTAAATTAATTTTTCTAAATAAAATAATTGCTTTCTTTGATAATACGTAAGTGTTTTCTTTATTTTATTTTTGTTTCGTAATGACACAAAAAGTGTTAAAACTAAATTATTTTTTAAAATAAATATATGGTTTCGTTTTTTGTCGTGACTCATTTTCTTTAACACAAGAGATAAAAATATTTTTTTAAATATTATGAGATGAGTATTCTCCAGAATACACATCTCTTCTTCAAGAACAATTTCTCCTTCAAGAACGGTCATAAAATGTATTTTCAATCGATATTTATTCAATAAGGGACCAGTTTTCCTACCTAGTAAAAGGGGACGAGTTTTCCGGGGTCGAGTTTTCCGGGGTCGAGTTTTCCGGGGTCGAGTTTTCCGGGTATGAGTTTTCCGGAGACGAGTTTTCCTAAATTCATACCGCAGGCACTTTGTAAACACTGCTTTTTAAAAAATAAAAAATAATATTTCTACTATTTTTTTTAACGACTTTAATAGTTTATTTTGGAAGTATATTCCATAAAGAAAATAAACAACTCACTTTAAAAAGAGAAATTACGAGTTTTTTTTATATTTTATTCGCAGTGTTTTGTTAGAGGTGTCAAAAATTCCCCCAAAATTCTGAGGTCCTGGATATGACCTAAAACTATATCCGATGGTGAGGCCCCACCTTGCGGGCCTTGGGGAGTGTGGAGCCACCCTTTAATTGCCATTGCTCCCAGGTCCACTCTGACCCGGAGTGGTAGTACCTGTTAGGGTCCCAACTATGAGTTAAATAGAATCTGACTTAAAATATATATATATACTCCATTAAAAATCGTTCCTCAAAATAACTAGATTCAGCATTAAATAACCTGAAAAAGGTTGATATGCCGTAAAACAAAAACAACCAACCAACCAACCAAAATTCTGACACACTTAGTGACTCTCTTGTTAAAAAAAAAACAAAACAAATACAGTCCAGTGGCAAGATATGTTTTGCATGAATAAAAAGAAATAAAAATAAAAATAGAACCCCGTTAACATTAGTTAAATCCACTAGTAGATTGAAGTAGAAATAAACAAGTTATTCATTTTTTTTTCAAAATCATTTTTTTTTCAAAATCCCCAAACAGTACAAAACAGACCAAGCCTGAAAATGTTTGTTATTTGGATGACGTAAACAAAAAATGTGACTAATAAAGGTTTCGATTTAAAAATAAAAAATGACGTCGTTATTTCATCTTGAATTATTTGTTTTACGGCATATCAACCCTTCTCCAACTATTTAATGCCGAATACAGACATTTTTGCAAACGATTTTATTCTTCAGTTTTTATGTTTTTTAGGTTTTTTTGCAATTATGTTTGTTGTCCCTTTGTTATTTATTTTTTCTAAAATCCGATTGCTGCATCGGAAAGGCCAGTTAAAAATACATAATATACTTTGTTATTTTCTTTAATTTAATCCCTTTTTTAGAATTTATTAGACAAAATTTAACTTTTATTTTACCGTGCCAATAAATATGATCATCACTGTATATATATAACTACTTCATTTATTCACATAAATTTAATATACGAAAGTATAGATTTATGCGTAAACTTTAAGTATTTACTTCAAAAGTGCTCAATACGTAGGTAGAGCTAGTTAGTAATTTATAAAATATATATGGCGATTAAGCTACACTGAATATTCTGCGTTTCATCCAGCTATAGGATTCGTCAGGCTTATGCGCGAATTCTGTGGTTGCTTCTTGTTTTTATATATGTTGGGGATTTCTAGTTGGCCAATCAGCTTTCTAGTATCCACCGCGCCCCTTCCTATCAGCCAATGGGCATGCATTTTATCAAACAAAGGATCTGTTTTAGAACTAGGTTAGTGGTTTTAGGTAGACGTTCTCCTTTTTTTTTTTATACATATAAATATACCTATGTGTACACACATACATGTACATATGCATGCATACATATATATATATATATATATATATATATATATATATATATATATATATATATATGTGTGTGTGTGTGTGTGTGTGTGTGTGTGTGTGTGTGATCGTTTATGTATATTCATGTTTATTTAATTTATTTATTTGTTTGTTTTCTATTGTTATTGTTAGTTTTAAAGCTATTTTGTATCGCTATCCTAGAGTAAGTTTTATTTTGTGAACACAGTTGTTTGCTATTTCCAGCCTACAGTTTAATAGATTTTGAGGTTCTTTAAAGTACAGGATAGAAAATTTTTCATGGAGGCATAATTTACATGTGTCGTCTAAATGCCTGCATGTGGTAGCTTGTCTCATTATTTTCCATTCGACTACCGGCGAATGTCCGCTTTCTTTGAGTTCCCAGTATTTATTCGCTAGTGTTGTTTTTATACGGTGTTTTTTTATTTTTGAATGTGCTTTTGTGGTCATAGTCTCTGGTTTTGAAATCTAAGGAAGACATGCCTATGTAATATTTCTTGTTATTCGGGTTTTCTTTCGCAAATATTGTTGCTTGATAAACTACACTTTTTGTTAGACATTTATTTTGGACTGGGCAAAATGTGCAGTGTCTACAATTGCATTTATCTTGTTCGTTATTAGTATTTTTATTTATGGTATGGTTGTTCTTGTCCGGGGTTGGTTTGTTATTATTATTATTATTATTATTATTATTATTATTATTATTATTATTATTATTATTTCTGCTAGTGTTGGTTTTATTTCTGTCATGGTGTCTACTTTTTTTATTGTTTATTTTGTTGTTGTTTACATTGTTTTCATTTAGTATTTTGTTATTATGTGCCTTAATTATCATCTCTAAATTTTCGCAACAACTGTAAGATAACTTCAAGGTATTTTTATTGAAGATTTTGTGTAAGGGGTTGGTTGCGGGAAAGTGTTTTTCAATAAGATCTAGAAATTTCTTGCCAAGTTTTGTTTTTAACATTTGATTGTATGGGGCCGTATACCAAATTATAGTTCTTTTTCTTCTATTTTTAATTATATTATAGTTGCTGGTGTTTTGTTGCTTATATTTGATATCGATATTTTTGTATCCACTATTTTTTTGGGCTGTTTCGTAAATATTGAATGACCTGTTAAATGCATTTTCATCGCTTGAGTTATTACTGAGTCTACTTAAGATCGAGTTAGGAATATGTTTTATAATTGATGGTGGGTGGTTGGACTTAGGGTTTACGTAAATTAGAGTAGCGTTATCTTTTAAGTATGGTTCATATGTGTTTTTATCTAAGTTTAACGTGACGTCCAGGAAGTTTGTTATTTTTATGTTAGCTGATACGTCCGCTTTTAGGCCTAATTTTTTCATTTCTTTGTGTATGATTTTCTTAAAGTTTTCTCCCTTGACTTTGTTGGAGTTTTTTATTATAGCAAGTCCGTCATCTCTATATAGGCCGATATAGAGAAAGGAGAAATGATTCAACATCATCTAAGTTAGTTCTAAGCCTGCGGATATTCGTAAATGCAAGCCTCAAGGGAGGAGGCAGGTTGGTTTCTTTGAGTTTGGTCCTGGTTTAAACGTAACTTTTGCTTGAGCTGTCATCATATATATATATATATATATATATATATATGTGTGTGTGTGTGTGTGTGTGTGTGTGTGTGTGTGTGTGTGTGTGTGTGTGTGTGTGTGTGTGTGTGTGTGTAATTTGTTGCTTACATAACCCCCTAATTTAAGCCACGGCGAGGTCACTCCTACCCTTCAAATATGTTTTTAATGTAACCAAACAGGCAAATATCCTTTTTTTAAATAATTGAATTAAATTATAATTCCATACACCATTTATGGTGAAATTCCTTCAATATTTTGTTATTTTTGCTTTATTTTTTTTCTTCTCACTAATTTTTATCAAACTTTAAAAAAAATTTCCGAATAAATACTTGTAAATAAAAATAAACTAAAACTGCTTTGCTTTCTGATATTTTTTTGTTTTACATCAACCATAAATTCTTTTATTTTCATAAATTGAATGTAATTTTAATTTTATGATTGCAATTATTTTTCCATTTGTAAACTGTAAACCATATATTTGTTCCATAAACCATATAACACTGTTTTTTTTTTTTTCCATAAACCATACAAAATGGTTTTCACCAAATGTTTTATCCCATAATTTGTGAAAAAGAATTTTATTAGAATTTGTTGGCCCTTAAAATTGTGGCATCCCATAGCGGCAGACTTGAACGTAATTTTGGAATAGAGGGAAGTAACAACTGTTTGTAAATACAGAACAACTATTTTAGGCCGTATGGGCTTCCGTAGGTGAAGTAATATTATGTAACAACAAATTGCTGAAAGAAAGTATCGTATTTTTAACAGAATGCACAGTTATTTTTCGATTTTTTCTTTTTTTTTTAGTATCGATTCTTCACAGCATTTCCTATATAATAGTATATTAGCAATATTGGATTAGAAAGAAAACTATACGGCACATACACCCGTATGCTCAGAACAATATTAAATATATCTTGGCAAAATCATCTCACGAAGCAGCAACTTTATGGCAACCAACCTGCCATATCTAATACCACCAGAGAAAGACGCCCACGATTTGCCGGTCATTGTCTGAGGAGCAAGCATGAATTGGTGAGTGATGTATTGCTATGGACTCCACGACACGGACGCGCAAACAGAGGACGATCTAGATCCACGTACATCCAACAAATAGCACTGTGAACCTGAAGATCTGAGGCAACTGAAAAGCCATAGCAAACATATATATGAGTACTTTAACCATAGTTCCTGATTTCAAAAGACGAAAAATTAAAAGATAAATCTGCCTTACTTTAATGCTAGGTTTATTTATGGTGTCTTTTACATTTAATAAAAACCCTTTACATTTAATAAAAAACTTTCACAATATTTGCTGACGAGGAAACCTTGTTTATTAAAAAACTATATGTAATAATTATTGTCCGTAACTTGATGTCTACCACAATAAAAACACCGTTTTCCGAAACGATCGTACAAATAATTGATTTTGTTGTTGTTCCTTCTTCTTATGAAACGGATTTTTAATTTAATTATAATTTGATTTTTAAATTATCAATCACATTACTAAATATATATATATATATATATATATATATATATATATATATATATATATATAGTAATTTATAAAATATATATGGCGATTAAGCTACACCATTTCATCCACTATAGGATTCGTCAGGCTTATGCGTGAATTCTGTGGTTGCTTCTTGTTTTTATATATGTTGAGGATTTCTAGTTAGCCAATCAGCTTTCTAGTATCCACCGCGCCCCTTCCTATCAGCCAATGGGCATGCATTTTATCGAACAAAGGATCTGTTTTAGAACTAGGTTAGTGGTTTAAGGTAGATCTTTTCCTTCCTTTTTTTTATATATATATATAAATATACCTATGTGTACACACATACATGCACATATATATATGTGTGTGTGTGTGTGTGTGTGTGTGTGTGTGTGTGTGTGTGTGTGTGATCGTTTATTTATATTCATGTTTATTTAATTTATTTATTTGTTTGTTTTCTATTGTTATTGTTAGTTTTAAGGCTATTTTGTATCGCTATCCTAGAGTAAGTTTTATTTTGTGAACACAGTTGTTTGCTATTTCTCGTCTACAGTTTAATAGATTTTGAGGTTCTTTAAAGTACAGGATAGCAAATTTTTCATGGAGGCATAATTTATATGATGATAATATTATGAGAGAATTGAAAATCACTACACGCCATTCACTCAATTCAATAGCTGACTAAGAAAACAATAATTCTTCCCCCTTTGTAACAAACATCGTTCATGGAATGTGAGGACAAAAAGGAAAATACAGATAGAAAGGGAGAGCTAGAGCATGTCTAAAATGTAGTCAGTGTCCACTTGCTGCTCGCGATAAACGGTTAAGAAGTTGAACCTTAAAATCGTTTTGTCGTTAAATATCCCAAGAAAGTTGATACGCTGAAAGTTGATGGCGGTCAAATATTTTGACCAAAATGATTTTGACCAAAATGATTTTGACCAATATATATATATATATATATATATATATATATATATATATATATATATATAAAAGGAACGGCTAAAACGGAAGTAAGTATTTTTTGGCGGAGTTTCTCTTTAAAAATCTGCCAAAATCATGTAATTATGCAATCAATACGAAATTCTCACAAATGAAACTTCAAAAGATACAAATATAAAGTAACTCAAAAGACAAAAATGAATTAATTATTAAGGAAGAAACGTCACATGAAGCGCATTTGTTTGAAAACAAAGTAACTTAATTTAAAGAGGAAAAAAATTTATTGATATTTTAAAGCAGTAACTTCACGTGAAACATATTTATTTGAAAAACAAAATTTTGAATGTGTTTAATTTTTCATGTGAAATTCATTGAATAATTAATTTATATAGCTTCCGTACATTCATATCTGATTTACCTCTGCACTCCATGTTTAAAAAGGAAGTGTCCTCTATAGTATCAGATCTGACCGAATGGTTAATTGTAGGCATAGACCAATTCATACCATCTAAAAATCTAAAAAATTCCAACAAAAACCTAACAGCCAGCCATGGTTCTCCCCAGAATGTGCTGCTGCTATCGCGCACAGAAACCACTTTTTCCATAGCTACCAATGTAATAGATGCACTGAGACTAAAGCTGCTTTCAGGACTGCCAGCAACCAATGTAAAAGAGTAATAAAAAATGCAAGAGAGCTATATGCCCAGTCTGTTAAATCCAAGGTAGCTGATCAGCGGCTTGGTTCCCACCAGTTTTGGCAAATAACAAATAGGATCCTGAACAGAAGTGTGCGTTCTATCCCAACCATTATCAATGGACCAGAGGTCATCTCGTCAGCGTCAGACAAGGCCAAACTATTTGCAAAGAACTTTGCAGCTAATTCTACCCTATGCGACGAAGGCCATCAACTCCCCATATTTCCTCCTATAACACAGAACAAGCTAGGTAACATACAAATATCCGTGCATGAGGTCGCCAAGCTAATAAAAAACCTAGATTCCAGTAAAGCAACTGGCCCTGATGGCATCCCAATTATAGTGTTAAAAAAGCTTCAACCAGAACTTGCTCCCATACTTACGAAACTATTTAAGCGCTGCCTTAAGGAGAAGTGCTTTCCGACCCCCTGGAAGACCTCCTCAGTTTGCCCTGTATTTAATAATTCAGGTGATAAGTCATCTCCCTCTCAGTACAGACCAATAAGTCTTCTCTGTGTTATGAGTAAGTTCCTGGAATCCATATTAAATAGAGAAATAGTCAACCACCTCAGCAGGAATAACCTTCTTAGTGACACACAATATGGTTTCCGCTCTGCAAGATCTACCGCAGATGTGCTGACGGTTATATCCCACAGGATTAGTGAATCTCTTGACAAAGGCTTCCTTTCTAGGGAAATTGCTCTTGACATATCAAAGGCCTTCGACAAACTATGGCATAAGGGTCTACTTCACAAGATTTCCAGCTACGGTATAACTGGAAATGTTTTCTCAATCATTAAATCATTTCTCTCCGATAGGCTCATAAGAGTAGTGGTAGATGGTCAAAAATCGGAGGCCTGCAATATAAATACTGGAGTCCCTCAGGGGCCAATCCTGGGCCCAACTCTCTTCCTGATCTACATCAATGACCTCCCTAACCACATACTTAAATCATTCGTTGACATCTATGCTGATGACACGACCATCTATGGCAACACATCAAAGGCTGTAAATGACGAAGTTCTCTCTGATTCTCTCTCCTCTGATCTCGAGCGCGTGGTTCAGTGGGGGAAGATGTGGCTAGTTACCTTTAATGCATCCAAAACCAAACTCCTATCCTTACATCATCAACGCTCTGATCCCCAGCTGGCATCAATTGTGATGGATGGCTCTCGTCTGGGTGAGGCCCCGTGTTTTGACAAGCTTCTGGGTTTGACCTTTACTCCTGATCTGAAATGGAACACGTACATCAAGTCTGTTGCCAAGGTCGCTGGAAAGATGGTGGGATCCTTCTACCGCTCCAGAAGATATCTCACTACTGATGCAATTCTCAATCTATATAAAAGCCAAGTACGGCCAAGGATGGAATACTGTTGCCATATCTGGGCAGGAGCTGCCAAAAACAGCCTATCATGCCTTGACAGAGTACAAAATAGACTCCGTGGCTTAGTGGGGGTGCCCTTTTCTCTACCCTGCAACCTCTCTCCCACAGAAGAGACGTTGCAAGCCTATCCTTATTTTATCGTCATTTTCATGGCAGGTGCTCGTCTGAACTCCAATCCCTAGTCCCCCCTCGCCAATCTTTCACGAAAAACACCCGTCTAGCTGAATCCACTGTGAAAAATTTCCCCCACTCTATATCTGTGCCTAAATCAAAACGCGGATTTCATGAACAAAGCTTCTTTCTTAGAACTGCACGCCTGTGGAACTCTGTTCCGTCTGCCTGCTTCCCTCCGGACTACAACTTGGATGTCTTCAAGTCTAATGTTAACAAATTCCTAATGAACCGCCCCCTTAAGTAAACACTTCATCAAATCTCCTCATTACTATCTTGACCTTCGGGACAAGATCAAAGTGTAGTATCTGTTCCGGCAGATACTGCAAGCAAAGACCATATGTGGGGGCGACCCCACATATAAGACCTTGGTCAATGTAGGGGCAACCCTTCATACCAATTGTCACTATCCAGCTCCCCTACTCCCCGGGGAGTTGGTCCCCATTTCCCCTTCACTCCTCACTTTAAAAATCGGCCTTGTGCCTAATTTGCTCGGTGGGGGAGCAAATAAATACCATCTCCTCACTAACGTAATGTACTTGCAATAACCCTTATCCCTGAGTGGCTTCCGGGCCTTGATAAGTGGTGATCTCTGTGTAAAAAAAAAAAAATAAATAAATATAAAATTAATAATATTTCAGATTAGTAAAAAAACAAAAATTATATATTTTCATTACTTTTAAAGAAAAACGACGTTTAAATCTTTGAAAAATAAATAATTTTCTTTTAATAAGACAAACACACACACACAGACACACATATATATATGTATATCATATATATATATATATATATATATATATATATATATATATATATATATATATATATATATATATATTGATTATATATATTAATAATTATAAATTATGAATCAGTTTCAACAGGAAAAACGAACAAAATCAACTTGAGTACACGGGCGTTTTGAAAACGATATTCATTTTATTTTACAGTTGACAATAATCCTTGAGATTAATTATATTTGAATATTCATCTCCTCATTAGCACTCAAGTTGATTTTGTTTGTTTTTTTCCTGTTGAAATTGATTCAGTATTTACAATTATTAATCTTTATAACCAATAATATATTAATATAGCTCTAGAAAAATATACCTATTGAGCTTATTATACATCCACAGAATTATGAGCAAGATTATTTTAAAGTATTGACACATTAAAATAAACTTTGCTCTTTAGACTCCAGGACTAATTCCCTTTATAATACATACATATATATATATATATATATATATATATATATATATATATATATATATATATATATATATATATATATATATTATGAGTAAAATGATTCATAATTCTTTAATTGAAAATCAATTTCAAAAGGAAAAAAAACCCAAAAAATCAATAGTTTGTACAATAGTTTTGGATACGATGTTTTATTGATATAGACAATATGTCTTGACCAATAATTTTATAAAAAGATTTTTTTATATTTGAACAAAGTCTCCTCATCAGCAAAAAATGCGGGTGGGGTGGCGGTGGGGGGTTAAAGGCACTAAAATAAACTAGAATTTTTGTATTAAGGCAGATATTCCTGGAAAAACTTTTAAAATAATAAAAAAAAAGCGGTAATTAATTTTTCTGTTGATAAATAAAATAAAAATAAAATAAAAATAAATAAAGGTGGAAAAGTAAGGTTAAGAAAAATATTTTAATATTTCTATTAAAAAAATATATACCTTTTTTCCGCCCGTTTTAAAGTTAGGTCTAGCTCTAACTCCCCCAAATTAATATATATATATATATATATATATATATATATATATATATATATATATATATATATAACTACTTCATTTACTCACATAAATTTAATATACGAAAGTATAGATTTATGCGTAAACTTAAAGTATTTACTTCAAAAGTGCTCAATACGTAGGTAGAGCTAGTTAGTAATTTATAAAATATATATGGCGATTAAGCTACACTGAATATTCTGCGTTTCATCCACTATAGGATTCGTCAGGCTTATGCGTGAATTCTGTGGTTGCTTCTTGTTTTTATATATGTTGAGGATTTCTAGTTAGCCAATCAGCTTTCTAGTATCCACCGCGCCCCCTCCTATCAGCCAATGGGCATGCATTTTATCGAACAAAGGATCTGTTTTAGAACTAGGTTAGTGGTTTAAGGTAGATCTTTTCCTTCCTTTTTTATATATATATAAATATACCTATGTGTACACACATACATGCACATATATATACATATATATATATATATACATATATGTGTGATCGTTTATTTATATTCATGTTTATTTAATTTATTTATTTGTTTGTTTTCTATTGTTATTGTTAGTTTTAAGGCTATTTTGTATCGCTACCCTAGAGTAAGTCTTATTTTGTGAACACAGTTGTTTGCTATTTCATAATATTCGTCATCATCTGTCATTTAAACTAATTAAACCTCATTTTTTAGTTTTTACAAGTTATGATCAGTTTATAATATATGATGGTCTGTGTGACTACTCCTAGTCTCCTATATAATAATTTGACTACAATGTTCCTCTCTGTACCAAAGTATCATAGGTTTGCACTACCTGCTGCCATATACAAATGTAATACCTTTAGCCTAGTAGCCACTATTATATGTAGCTTTCGACCATCATTACAGATACATTCAGTCGTGATATTAAAATGCAACATCCTATCCAACAAGCATCACCATCACATCTTAATAGGAAGGAGTCCCTACTTTTCTCTCTACATATTCAGTCCTAACACTACTATCAGTTGTCACTGGGTCCAATTCGACATTTTTCAACTATAGTGTGATTACACTCTCCGTAACTGTCTAAGACACACATAGACACAACATATTCTTTCCGATTTTCGAATCCAAAATAATAACGGCTCCCTAGCTATGTTCTGCCCTTTCTGATTGGCTGAGACCTGACATTCTCATATTCCAGAATGAAAGTAATTCCTAAATAAACGAACACATCTAAAAGTTTACAAAATGGCGTTGATCTCTACATAAGACACTAGCGCTAAAAAAAAAGAAATACAAACATATTAACCGCTCATAAACAGACAATTAAATACTGATAATCTTAATTACTGGAACAAGTTATAAACTTTATATATAACGTCTTCGTCTTTGCTTGCACGTCCGGAACACTCAAAAAGTGTAAACACAGCAATGGGTTGGGAATGTAAACATGTACAAAATGCTTACACGGCACTATCCCCACCAAAAAAAAAAACCTGCTCTGAAAAAAAAATGCCTTCTTTTGCTTGGGGGGGGGGCATTTACTATTCCAGTTTACGATTTGATTTTTTACATCGATTACCAACGCTACAGTTTTAACGTAAATTTCATTGCCTTCGGAAACACTTATTTGTTATATACTAGTGTTGGCACCTATTTGAATTTTGTATAGTATTATCGAGATTGCGCACACGTGATTTTGTGTGTGGGGGGTAACTTTTACATTAGGTCTACCTCCACAATTTTCTTTAGAATAACGACTTTTAGGTTTTCGACTATGCTGATTAAGAACATCTCATTCAAATTGTGTGAAGACAAGTACTTTTCGAGATATAAAAACTTGTATTATGCACTGTTATCCACTGGCTGCCATATTTGTATCAAACAAATCTACTTCTCTCCTACCGACACTGCTATCCCCACAATTTTTTTTTTTTTTTTTTTTTAGCATTTACGGGTATTTTTTCCATTTCATCCCCATAAAAAAGGGGGTTGTCTACTCCGAAAGTCGTTCTTTACCTGGGAATGTTGGAGGTGTCTATTCTGAATGCCGTTCTTAAGATGGAATGTTGGAGGTGTCTATTCCGAATGCCGTTCTTAAGATGGGGATGTTGATGGTGCCTATGCTGAAAGCAATTCTTAACATGAGGAGGTTGAGATGTCTGTTCCAAACGCCATTCTAAACATGACAATACTCAAAGAAGTGAAGTGAAAATAATTGTAATTGTTTTGTTTTACACGTAAAAAAGACGACATAAAACTGGAATTTAATATTGTTGGTGGAAGAGTTGAAAAAAGAAAGACTTGAACAACAGACGGAAACAGGACTGCTACCATAGATTTCGATCACTCTAAACAATTCATATACTGTGAGAATCCCTAACTTCTAAAACTTCTGTTTGTGCTTTCTATTATTATTCTAATGGACCATTTTTCGTAATTTTATTAATTCATACTGATTTACGCATTCCTTTAATTTCTTTTTTTTAATTCAAACAATACCAAACCAGCATTAATCGCCAGTGAAAGCCTTATTTCATTTCGGCCACGACCGCCAATGTCCGCAATTGTTCAGGGACGACAGTGGCCACCAACAACAACCGTAGTTTACTTTTTTTATGGTGGTGGGGGGAGCAGACTTCTGCCGGGCAACGCCGATTAACAGGTGCTGCTAGTGAGTAAATAATATTAGGTTGACAAGAAAGTTCTTGCGGAATTTTGAATTTTTATATCAAATAAATTTTCGTTATATTATCTTTATTTTATATATCATTTTAAAGGGCGTTTTTTTTTCTAATCGTTTAAATTAAAATCGTTTGGAAACAACTACGTCTTCTTTTCAGAACACTGAATACAAGATGCAAAAAAAAAGGGAAATATAAGTGTTAGCTACGTGCTTTGCACATCCTTTTTATCTTTTAATATGAACTAGCAGGGCTACCCGGCGTTGCCCGAGGCAAAAGTGTATGTAACATAACTTCTATCAAAGCTTCTATCTCTCTATCCGTTTCTCTATCCGTCTCTCTATCTTTCTCGCCCCAACTCTCTCTCTCTCTCTCTCTCTCTCTCTTTCTTTTTTACCCAGTCCATTCCTCTCTAGCTGTACATACAATTCTCTCTCATAAAAAGATTCCTCGAGTTGGCATTCTAATTCCAATTTAGTTCATAATAATATTGAAAAACCGCACCCCCCTCGAGATTGTTTTTTTGTTTTGTTTTTTTTCAAAATTATAGATATTTATCGAGAGCAACACTGATTAAGAATATACAAACTTTGTGGACCTTTATTTTGTAGGGTTTTTTTTACTTTTCGTTTGATGTATAAATATACATGCACACAGAAAACTATCCTTGGTATAATAGATGATTGTTTACTCTGCATGTAACATATCTCAGTTACTGTCTTTATAGTTTGTTGTAGACAAATTATTAATAAATGAAATGTTTGGGGGGCCATTTTAACCGTTTTTAATTATCTGACATGTGTCGTAATTGCTAATCAATAAATCTTAGCAATCTTCACGTGTATTTATAATTAAACGATAACGAAACAGAACATTAAGTTTTATAATCATTCAATTTCTTACAAAAACTAAATACGCTGTTTCAATTTGATGGATTTGTTTTTGGAAAAATAATGCAATACAAATACAAGTATTATCTGTTTTGGAACTTTTCGTGGAGTGGGAGTTCAAAATTACCTAGAAGATCAATGGTTTCCACACCGATCCCATTTTTTGGGTCAGATAAATTCATAATGCATAAAGTCTGAATTTCCAAATTTTACACGTATGTTCTTCAGGTCTTTGTGATTAAACCCTATTCCGTTTTGTATATATCGTAAAAGAAAAATTCTTATATCTGTGTAAAAAGAAAAAATTTTAATTGAAAAATGCTCTTATTTAAAAAAAAATACATGCATTCTAAATTACACACTATAAGCAACTAAAATCGATTTATATATCAATCAAACTTGTTGACAATCTTTGGAAAGCGAAAAGTTTTCAGAATTCCACCAAAAACGAATAAGAAATGAAGTAGAAAAAAAAAGGAAGTTCATAAGGACTCTAGAGATATATATTTTAGGCCGTAATTTCATTGAAATTAATTATCCAAAGCCATTAATATTTGTGAATAGCTATAAAGTTCTGATGATTAAATTTAGTATATATGGATATTTTTCTCGGTAAATAGCGAAAGAGGCGGTTCCAGAAAGAACAAAAAAAAAAGAATAATTTTTTGTTCTATCTTTTGAAAGTCTCCAGAGACGCTAAAAAAACGTTTTCCATTCAAATTCTTAAGTAATACTTTTTATTTTATTTTATATAATCTTTTATTGTTATTTTCTTTTAATTAAGTAATTTATTATTTTATTTTTGTTATATAATATGTTTAGTATTTTTATTTTGTTATCATTAATAATAATATTAATAATTATATTTATTATATTTTATTTTTAGCATATGTTATTATTTAGATAATTAATATTATCATTGTAATTATTAATTATATTAATAATAGATTATTATTATTATTATTATATTGTATTTTTATTATATTTTATTATTTGCATGATTAATATTATCTTTTGTGTAATAAATCTTAATTTCTTCATATCAAAAGGGGAAAATATATCATCCCATGACAATGTTTAATATCAAACGACTCACTGGGATCCCTAGGGATCACACCAATCCACGAAGTGTTAATTGTGCTTACATGCGGCAAAGAAATAAAACTGGATTTTGTTTTCAGATGCTGGCAGTCCATCCTACAAAAGGAGCGATATTTTGGCACCTCCATTAGCAGAAAGAACATGAAATGAAATGTAAGTTTGTGCTTTCTCTTTTTATATTTTGGATATGAATGACATTTGCATTTTCTGTCGCGTGGAAACAATGAATTCTGCATGTTTTATCCACATGTAAAATGTCTCATTTACTGACTTTATTGTTCATTGTAGACAAACTAATAATAAATGAACTGTTTGGGGCGGAGAAGGTGAACTTTATTACTATGAAGCCCTCCTCATTTGGTTCTTTGGTTTTCACATTCCATGAAAGATTTTTCTAACAAAAGGGAAAAGAATTGCTGTTTACTGGGTCCGCTGTTCTTTTGAGTAGATGGTGTGCATCGATTTTCAATCCTCTGATATTATTCATCAGTTTTTAAATGACAATCTATCCATCTCATTAATCCTTATTCTCGAGTGTTTTAGCCTTGATAATTGATGACTTACTAATAAGAAAATAATTATTCGGGGTGTTTGGTTGAGGTTTTTTTTTACGGCATATCAATCCGATTTTGTGAATTAAATACCGAATCCAATAATTTTTAGTACAACTTTTAATATTCACTTCCTTGTCTCTTGGTTGTTTTACGGCATATCAAAATCTTTTAGGGTTATTAAATGCTGAATAATGTTACTAATATATTTTTGTCCTTCAACTTTTTAATATAACGTAGTCGTTGATTTAAATACATACTATATTGTTGACTAGGTTTCCCCAAAAACAATACAATCATTACATTATAAAAGCAATAACAATATAATATTTTAAAAGTAACAACAGCGTATATAAAAGAAATGAAAACGTTGCATTTTAAAATTAATAGCAATGTTATATTTTAAAAATTAATAACGACGTTACATTTTTAAAATGATACTGACGTTGCATTTTAAAAGTAAATAACAAGGTTACATTTTAAAAGTAATAACTACGTTAAATTTTATAAGTAATAAAATCGTTATGTTTTAAAAGTAATACCAATATTATATTTTTAAAATAATAACAATGTTGAATTTTAAAAGTAATACAATGTTACAGTTTAAAAATAATAACAACGTTACATTTTAAAATTAATAACCCTATTGCATTATAAAGTAATACCAACGTTACATTTTAAAAATAATAACAAGGTTACATTTTAAAGTGATAACGTTGCATTTTAAAGTGATAACGTTACATTTTAAAGTGATAACGTTACATTTTAAAAGTAATTATATTACATTTAGAATTAATAACAATATTTTTTACATCGTCACTTATCAAGGCCCAGAGACCACTCGAGGATAAGAGTTAAGAGTGTACAGTAGTCGATTAGACAATATAGTAATCGTTAGTAATGGAAATTCGGTAAATTTGTTAACTTAAGTGGAACGGCTCATCAAGAACTTGTTTACATTAGACTTGGAGATGACCATATTGTAGTCAGCTGGAAAGCAGGAAAACGGAAGACAGTTCCACAGGCGTGCACTTGCATTTCTAAGAAAGAAGCTTTGTTCATGGAATCTACATTTAGGTTTAGGCACAGATAAAGAGTGGGGGAAATTATTAATAGTGTTTTCAGCTAGACAAGTGTTTCTTGTAAAAGTTTGGCGAGGGATGGGGGGTCATAGATTTAAGCTCAGTCGAGCACTTGCCATGAAAAGAACGATAAAGCAGAGACAAACTCGTAACATCTCTTCTGTGAGATAGAGGTTGCAGGGAAGAGAAAAGGACATCTCCTACGAGGCTACAAAATCTATTTTGAACTTTATCAAGGCAGGATAAGTCCTTTCTATCAGCTCCTATGAAAAACAGCATTAAATTTTAAAAGTAATAAAAGCGTTACACGTAAAAAAATAAATAGCAACGTTACGTTTAAAAAGAAATTTCAATTTTATATTTTAGAAATAATAATAACGTTACATGTTTAAAATAACAAAAACGTTACATTTTAAAAGCAATAACAATATTACATTATAAAACTAATAACTATATTATATTTTAAAAGTAATAACAATATTACATCTTACAAGTAATAAAAAATTAAATTTTTAAGATGATAATAATGTTATATTTTAATAGTAAAAGCAATGTAACATTTTAAAAATAATAACAACGTTATATTCTAAAAATAATAACGTTATATTTTTAAAATAATAACAACGTTATATTTTTAAAATAATAACAACGTTATATTTTAAAAGTAATAACAACATTAAATTTCAAAAGCATACCAATGTGATTTTTTAATAGTAAAAATGTTACATTTTTGAAAAAATTAGCGTTACCTTTAAAAGTTATAGCAACGCAACATTTTAAAAGTAATAAAAACGTTACATTTAAAAAATAACAATGTTGCATTTCAAAAGTAATAATACTCTTATATTAAAAAATAATAACACCGTTTCATTTTATAAGTAATAATAATGTTACATTTTAAAACTATTAAGAATATTACATTATAAAAAGTTACATTTTTAAAATAATAACAAAGTTTCATTTTAAAAGTAACACCAACGTTAATTTTTTAAAAGTAATACTAACATTACATTTAAAAAGTAACTATATTACATTTTAAAAGTAATAACACTTTTACATTTTTTAAAATAATAACTACATTACATTTAAAACATAACAACGTTACATTTTAAAAGTAACATCAACGTAAAGTTTTTTAAGTAATACCAATGTTAAATTTTAAAAGTAATAACATTACATTTTAAGAGTAATAACACTTTTACATTTTAAAAAAATAATAACTACATTACATTTAAAACATAATAACGTTATATTTTAAAAGTAATGACAATGTCATATTTTCAATGTAATATATAATAATTATTAAATACATACAGACACTAGTGTTTTATCCTTTCGGGATTCATCATTGCGGGGTATCACGATTAACACCAGTCATTAGATTCGAACCCGGCAACAGAAGTCATCCCTGGTTTCATTAGCAAGGACCTAATCCATTCGACTACCGTTAACCGCGAAAAATGCCGTTGAATTTAAATATTTATTTTTAAAGTATTTTTTGACGTCTGTCTGAGTGATCTAATCATTATATGATGATCTGCCCATAAGAGCTAAATTAACCGACTTTAATTCAACTGAAAGTGCTCAACGATAAGAAACGAGTTTTTAAAGTGGTTGACATAATTATTTACTATAATAATTACTAAATACCTACAGACACTAGTGTTTCATACTTTTGGGAATCATCAGTGCAGTGTGTCATGAGTAACACCAGTCGATAGATTCGAACCCGGCGACAGAATCCATCCCTAGCTTCATTAGCAAGGACCTAATCTATTCCACACACACACACACACACACACACACACACACACATATATATATATATATATATATATATATATATATATATATATATATATATATAAAATAGACGAAAGTTGGAAAAGGATCGAAAATAGAATTGATAGACAAAAAACGTCTATTTTATATAATGAAATATGCCTTAGAAAGAAAATATTGCCCAAATATATATATATATATATATATATATATATATATATATATATATATATATATATATATATATATATATATATATATATATATACAATACCTACAGACACTTGTGTTTCATGCTTTTGTAATTATCAGTGCCGGAAGTGACAATTTTTACCAGTCGGTAGATTCGAACCTCGCCACTAATTTAATAATCTATGAACGTTGAATTCGGGCGCACACAGTAGACAGTCGAGAGGGTTCAAATGAACGAAAAACATTATCTTTTATCTAGCAATTAATGATATAGATATAAAATTTTCAATGATTTTTTTTTAAGTGCACCAGAATGTACATTACATAAAATAAATCCAAGGTAATTTTTTGATTCAATTTAAATTAAATTTTTATACCTTACTTTGTAAAATTTATAAAAGTGCACTTTGAAGATGAATAAATTTCAAATTGAATCTTGTACCTTTATTTTTAATGCTTATAGTAAAAACATTTTGTTTAACAATTTTCATGCTTTTCTAACTTGTATATATGATTTTTTAAATAGTTTCGATTTGTTGCGGTTTTGTTGTTGAATGTTGCAATAATAATAATAATAATAATAATAATAATAATAATAATAATAATAATAATAACTAGCAGTTCCACCCGGCTTTGCTCGGGCCCTATGTATTGTTTATAACTTTATGTGCATATGTATATATTAAAAAGTGCGAATATGTACGGTAATGCTTTTCTGTATAATAGTCTTCCTTAGCTACCATAGAGAAAAGTTGGTAGAGACCATAGATGCCAATTTTTTTAAAAAACTTTGACCCCAATTTTGATCCCTTATATTTAATGTTTTGGGCTCAAATCAAATTAAAATGTTAGACCCATGTCCAAGCAACCTACATCTAAAATATCAAGTGTTTAGACCCAAAATTGGCGGAGGAATTTGGTAGAGCCTGAAACGGTCAACTCTTTCAACTCTGACCTTTTGGCAGCCAAATTATCGCCCAAAAACTGATTAAAAAGCTTGCTGCATATCTGAATACCCTTTATGTAAAATTTCAAATGTTTAGACCCAAAATTGGCTGAATAGTTTGCTAGAGACTGCGAAGGTAAAATCTTTTGAACTTTGACCCCTTGGCAACCTACTTTTCGGCCAAAAACCGATTAAAAAGCTTGCCCTATGTCTGAATATACTTGATGTAAAATTTCAAATGTTTAGACCCAAAATTGGCTGAATAGTTTGCTAGAGACTGCGAAGGTAAAATCTTTTGAACTTTGACCCCTTGGCAACCTACTTTTCGGCCAAAAACCGATTAAAAAGCTTGCCCTATGTCTGAATATACTTGATGTAAAATTTCAAATGTTTAGACCAAAAACTGTCTAGGTAATTTCGTAGAGACTGCAGAGGTCATTTTTTTTAAGTTTGACCCCAATTATGACCCCTTAGAAGTATTTGATGAAACAACAAATAAGTCAAAGATCTTACTTGAAAACAAAAAAAGTGAAGCAGAGGGAATAGGGTGAAGAAAAAGGTGATTACACATGAATGGATAGTCTGGAGGAAGATAAAAAATGTTGTTTCATCAAATACTTCTGCATGCAAAATCCGATCCCGCATTTTGCTAATTCCTACCCTCTGACGAGAAGTAAAGTATTTCTTTGAAACTCCGCGGATTAAGGACTATCCACTTAATTAGTGTTTCCTTTTCAGATTAAATATGTTTTTAACTCATTTCAAAGTGTTTTTTTAACATATTTTAGTAACTGTTTGCTCATATATATATATATATATATATATATATATATATATATATATATATATATATGCACATAAAGTTATGAACAGTACATAGGATCCGATCAAAGCCCACTGAACTGTTAGTAGTAGTAGTAGTAGTAGTAGTAGTAGTAGTAGTAGTATCCTTCATCTGTTTATTTTTGAAGATAAGCATTTGGGACATACCTTCACTCCTGATCTGATATCGAACACGTGCATCCAATCTGCTGCCAATGGTTGGATCATTCTACCCCCACCCAACAGATATCTTACTCTCAATGCAATCCTATACCTGTATAATAGCTAACTACGCCCTAAATGGAGTTCTGTTGCAACATCTTTCTTGTCTCGATCAAGTACAAAACCGGCTTCGAAATCTAGTGACGATGTCCTTTTCTCCTTCCTGCTACTTATTTCTCATAGAAGAGATGTTCCAAGCCTATTTCTGCCCTATTGTTATTTTCATGGCAGGTGCTCGATTAAGCTTCACTCTATGGCCCCCCACTGTAAGTCTTTCGCGGTAAACTCTCAACTAGCTACAAAAACTATCACCAATTTTCCATTACTGTTAAAATCTAAGCGCAAATGGCATTACTGTGCCAAAATCTGGAAGAAAATTCCATAAACTGTTATTTTTTTTATGTGTGTGGGGGGTTCCTCTAGAACTGCTCGTCTGTGGAACACAATACCGTGAGGCTGTTCCCAGCTGACTATAACACAGTCGTTTTCATGTTCAACGTGAACAGGTTCCTGAAGAGGTGCTCTCTAAAATAAGTTAACTGATCAAACTTCCATTACGGTAACCATTAACCCTTATCCTTGCGTAGCTTTCGAGCCTTGATGAGCGGTGATGACAATATGACTATAATTTTTTTTTTTTTAATGATGAAATATGGAAGAAAGGGAAAATGTTATCGCGTGAGAAATTTGACGTCAGTGGAAGCGTAATTAATTACGTATTCAACGCTGAATAGGAAAAAAAAGTGAACATAAAAAACGAAACAGGCGTCGCATATTTTACGCACGAAAAAGTACATTTATTGAAATTGAATGACGAATTTGAGTATACGCTCTTTACAAACACGTGAAAAAAAAAGTTACGATCATATAACATGAAATTCATGTTTTTACTCTTTCTTTCGTGTCTAACAGGAGATTGTGGGGAGTTGAGCAACGAGTTGTTTGTTCTCATTACATTTAAACTTCTACAGGTTAATACATGCGAGGAAGCAGGAAACGGAACAAGAATCCCAAAGACTAGCAATTCGAGGAGAAGAAGTATTTGAGTGGAGGGCTTTCCTGCATTAAGGGATCTAGGGACCTGAGCAGTGCGAAGGTGACATTTTGCTATTACCGGGACAGTTGCGCGAGCCTTTTCTAGTCTCACACAAAAACACGCGTTCACATTTCAAGCTATATTATTTGTCGCATACATACGCGCACACAAACATACGCGCCCACGTTCACACACGTACATATATTCACGTTCGCGTACATACACTCACATTCACGTGTATATACACACACGCTAACGTACACACATGTACACACACACGCGCACACGTACGCACACAGATGGACGACGTCACTTCCTCTTTCAAAGGAAATCCACACATGCGCAAAAGACCACCGGAAACGAGTATAAAAGAAAGAGCAATAAGCGGCTCCTCCTTTTAGGACCAGCTCTCGAGCTGAGAGGTTCGACAAACCGTCACCTCCCTTTTGGGAGGCCCGTATCTCACACCACTTGCTACTATGTGGGACAAAAAGCTAACAGAGCGTATGTACACATTCTCACTCTTTCTCTCTCTATCTACTACTGGTCCCTGAGAACACCTTCGCGTAGCTGACTGCTAACTGATGTCAACTCTCCATTCTTTGTCTTTGTCTACACGCTGGACTATCATTCTCATTTTCACTACGTTACTCCTTTCTCTTCCCACGCGCGAACAAACGATAGTGACCCGAACTTGAGATGAACACACATTTCCTTTTCTTTCTACAACACCAGTCCCGCAACGAACATTGGTTACACACGCGTGGACATGAACACATGTTATATCTAAAACATTCTTTCAACAGTAAATAAACGACGTTTATCTTATCCATCAATTGAGTTTTTGTTTCCTTCAATTCCATTCGTTTCATTATTTTCTTGTAGCAAGCTGGGGTATTATATCCTGGTCCGTTACACAGTCTAGAGTATTACGTCATTTTTTTTTTTACACAGTGATCACCACTTATCAAGGTCCGGAAGCCACTCAAGGATAAGGGTTATTACAAGTACATTACGTTAGTGTGGAGATTTGATGAAGTGTTTACTTAAGGGGGCGGTTCATTAGGAATTTGTTAACATTGGACTTGAACACATCCAAGTTGTAGTCCAGTGGGAAGCAGACAGACGGAACAGAGTTCCACAGGCGTGCAGTTCTAAGAAAGAAGCTTTGTTCATGGAATTCACGTTTTGATTTAGGCACAGATAAAGAGTGGGGAAAATTTTTCACAGTGGATTCGTCTAGACGGGTGTTTTTCGTAAAAGATTGGCGAGGGGGGACCAAAGATTGGAGCTCAGACGAGCACCTGCCATGGAAATAACGATAAAGCAAGGATAGGCTCGCAACGTCTCTTCTGTGGGAGAGAGGTTGCAGGGTAGAGAAAAGGGCATCCCCACTAAGCCACGAAGTCTATTTTGTACTCTGTCAAGGCAGAATAGGCTGTTTTTTGCAGCTCCTGCCCAGATATGGCAACAGTACTCCATCCTTGGACGTACTTGGCTTTTATATAGATAGAGAATTGCATCAGCAGTGAGATATCTTCTGGAGCGGTAGAAGGATCCCACGATCTTTCCAGCGACCTTGACCACAGACTTGATGTACGTGTTCCATTTCAGATCAGGAGTAAAGGTCAAACCACGAAGCTTGTCAAAACATGAGGCCTCACCCAGACGAGAGCCATCCATCACAATTGATGCCAGATGGGGATCAGAGCGTTGATGATGTAAGGATAGGAGTTTGGGGAGGTTAGGGTTAGTCTGGGCTGATCTGTCTGCAATTTTCTGTAAACCTTTATTACATCTAAACTTCTGCAGGTTAGTTCAGTCAGGGAAGCACGTAAAAAAGGGAGGGAATTCAAAAGTTAAGCAGTCTGAGGGAATAAACTATTAGAGTAGAAGGCTTAAACAATGAAAGGGTGCGATTAGAAAGTAAGACAAACTCCTCCAACTTACTCCACCGCTTCATATAAATTCGGAAAGAAATCCTCAACTCAATAAAAAAAAAGATATTATTCTCGAAATATTAAAGATTTCCACCATCCCAGTTGTGTCAAACAGTGAGTCCATGTTATTTGTATTTGTGATTGTTTTTGGAAAATAAATAGATAAACGTAGACTTAAAAAAATCAAAACCTTAAAAGACATTCGTTCGTTTGTCTATTTTTCTTTGTACGTCACATCACTCCAACATCCGGTTCCTTGCATTGCTATATCCTTCTTACACTCTCACATATATGTTTACCAGCAATGCTTCAAACAAATTATCTTTCCCGTTTTATATATATATATATATATATATATATATATATATATATATATATATATATTCAAATTTCTCATTTAAATGTTATTCAAAATAAGTGTCTTTTAAAAGTGTGTGACCATCTTTTACTTTATATATATACTAGCATTTCAGCCCGGCGTTGCCCGGGTATTTGGATGTGTCTGTTGAGCAAAAAAAAGAAAAAATGGTAGTAGGAAGGCAGGCTCGAACCCGTACCGCGAAGGAGGAAAAGAACGGGAAAAAACTGACGTATTTGCTGTTACGACCACCACCAAACCGGAAGTAATTTATGTTTGAATTAAGGCTAGACAATCGAAAGTAGAGAATGACTTTCAAGAATACCGGCGAAAAAAAGCGACGCCTCTCCCGGTAGAAAAGATATTAATGATTTATACCAATTTTTCGATATTTGTCGTCTGAAAGGTCGAACTTCAAAACGATAAAAATGGTAAAATCCGTCGCCTCTATTGAAAGTGTTAGGCAGACATGCAAACATACATACATACATACATTTATATATTAATAACTTAAAATTTTCGACTCAAACCGATTAAAAGCTTGCCCTATCTCTGAATACCCTAAAATTCCAAATTGTCTGAGTAATTTGGTTGAGACCGCACAGGTCAATTTTTTTAAAATTTGACCCCCTATTATGACTCCTTAACATTTATTGTTTTGGAATCAAATCAAGTTATTAAGTTAGATCCATGTCCAAGAAAAGTATATCTAAAATTTCAAGTGTTTAGACCCAAAATTGGCAGAGGAGTTTGATAGAGATCTCAAAGGTCAAAGGTCAAATCGTTGAACTTTTACCCCCTAACAGCCAAATTTCTGGCCGAAAACCGATCACAAAGATTTTTCCAAATGTCAGTACCCTGCATATCAAATTTTGAATCCGTAAACTTAATATTGACAGAGTTATTGTGTAGAGAAATGTACACACAGACAAACAGACACACACAGACACGTTCATTTATATATATACAAGTGAACGTGTATGTGTATTTGTGTGTGTCTGTGTGTGTACATTTCTCTACGCAATAACTCTGTCAATTTTTAGTCTACAGACTCGAAATTTTATATACAGGGTACTGAAATTTGGGAAAAATTTTCTGATCTGTTTTCGGCCAGAAACTTGGCTATTAAGGAGTCAAAGTTTACCGACAATTTTGGGTATAAACAATTGAAATTTTAGATATAGGTTCCTTGGACATGAATTTAACTTAATAACTTTATTTGAGCCCAAAACAATAAATGTTAAGGGGTCATTATAGGGGTCAAAGTTAAAAACATAGCATTAACATAAAGGATATTCAGAGATAGGGTAAGCTTTTTAATCAGTTTTGGTCTAAAATATTTTCCTACCAATATATAAATGTATGTATGTATGTATGTTTGCATGTCTGCCTAAATCTTTCGACAGAGGCGATAGATTTTACCAAGATCAATATCGTTTTGGAGTTCGACCTTTCAGACGACAAATATCGAAAAAATTGGCTAAAAACATTAATATTTTCACCTTCAACTGGGCACTTTTCTACAGGGGGGTCGTTTTTTTCGGCGGTATTTTTGAAAGTCATCCTCTCCTTTCGGTTGGCTAGCCTTAATTTAACCCTACGTCACTTCCGTTTTGGCATTAGTCCTAACAGCAAAGACGTAAGGGTTTTTTTTTTACGTTCTTTTCCTCTTTCACGGTACGGGTTCGAGCCTGCCTTCCTACTACTACTTTTTTTTTTGCTCAACATACATATCCAAACACCCGGGCAACGCCGGGCTTAAATGCTAGTATATATATATATATATATATATATATATATATATATATATATATATATATATATATATATATAATAGTAACCTTTCCTTTCCTTACTATCGACACTATAGGAAAATAAGAAGTCTATTACTATGCAAATCTTTCGTACTCACCATACTGCAGCGTGTTTTCGAGTAAGAATACTCACATTTCGTCACCATTTAATAAATATTATAATTTGCCCTCCTTGCTTCACTCTGTCAGCTATGTAACCCAACATAGGTTGTAGCAAATATTTCTCCTTCTTTAAATCTAGTCCTTCTACAAAACCAGAAATCACCGGATCTTTTTTTCAAAATCATACTTAGTCACATGCCAGCTGTAAATTATTCGACTTCATAAATTCATTAATTTCATACATATTACGTTAGCCTAAAACTAGAAAGTAACGAACGCTCTCGTTTCATTCTTAGTTTAGCAGAATGACAGACCGCAATTACCAGTTGGACAAACATCTTAACGCTAGAACCAGACGTTTTTTTTAATTTGGAATTCATAGTTCCGAACACAAACGTTTCTAGCTTTATTGCTATTAGTAGTATGGTGCTTACGCACTTTTGTTACTGGACTACTTTTTTAAAATAGTATTTTGAAGTTATTTTCAAGTTTTACAATATCTTTTTTATTAAATTGTTAGGTGAAAGTACAGAATAGTACAAAACACCCTCCCCTCGTCATGTTAAGCATGACTTTCTAAATAATAACGATATTATTTCAGCGCGGTAACAAAACTGCATAATACCATTTGTATTCTTGTTATTAAAGCTACTAAATCAGTCTCATTTATTTAAGTGTTGTTTTCGTGGACATTGGACATGAATACTCTCACCTGTTCTGTACTTTCCTGCTTTTAGAAAACACTTTTTTTTCTTTTTTTTATTTATATTAAATAATTTCCGTTTTCTTTCATGACTCAGCGGTAACTTACTTTTATTATTATTATCGCTATTTTGTATTCTTAATCTTTTTCTTACTGTTAGATCATTTTTATCAGTACAAGCAATGCTACAGTAGGGCAGGTCGATTTTGGAACTCGGGTGAGGCAATGGTAATGATAGTTGGGGTTTGACATAGAAAAGACCTACACGAAATATTTTTCTCAAAATCGTTATCTTTGCTTGAGGAAATGGCTTTAAAAGTTGAAAAATTGAAGCGATTAAAAGTTTTTCGGTGAATTTTTAAGAAAGTCCCATCATCAAAACAATCCGTACGTACTGTTAAGAAAATGAAATCATTATTTAGAATGTTTTAAACTACATTTTTAAATAAAATGAGTGAGGATAATGAATTAATAAAATAAAGATTATGTGTAAAGGCAAAATTATGTTTTTTTAAATAATAACGACCAAAGTTCGATTTTTCATTTCAGGAACTTTTTTGGCGTGGAAACATTTTAGACTTCACCGTCGCAAAACACGTTCGTTTGTTTATTATTTAATTTGAAAACATTACGATTTATGCTTAATTATTTGGAAAGGAAAAACGAAAAAGACTTGTTTAGAATATATATTATTATATTTCAAGTTTCTGCAGTGAATTTAAACATATTCGTTTTATCTTTTTTAATTCGTGTTTATATTAGGTTGGTGCAAAAATAATGGTAGTTTTTGACGTTCAAATGAACGTTAAAAACATTATTTTTGCACCAACCTAATATTTCACATCAAATTCTATTTGACATTTTTATTAAAATATGGTAATACTCCAGTTTTATATTAAAACAGCAACAAAAATATAGTCCATACAATTTTATTCTACACATTCTTTACGAAACATAACCACGTAAATTTTCATGTTTTCTACTTAATAAAAAATACTTTGCAGAAAATTAGTGTCAAATTTTAATTTCTTTTATTTTTAGGGAGTAATTGTTTTTAAGCAGTGTTTTTCCTCGAAAATTATAGTTTTAAAATCAGATAACCCACAAAGATTGATACGAGTAAATAAGGAAACTCCTTTAAAGGTTTTTCGTTATTTGTGCATCTATGTTATTGTGCTAAAATAACTTTTTTATTTAGAAAGCCATTCTTGATATGGGAAGGAGGTTGTATTGTAACTATTCTGTACTTTCACCTAAAAATTTAATAAACAAAATATTCATAAAAATTAAATTTAACTTGAAAATACTATTAAAATAGCATAGTAACATAGATGCACAAGCACTGGTTCTTCAAACACTAAACACTAAACACTCGTTTGAAATGGCACAGCTACAGCAAGAATGAATCTCTTTATGGATAAATTCATGTCATCGAAGGTGGAGCTAAAATCTGCTAAAAAAATTTTAATTCAAGTCTACAACGTTTTTCATTATTTCTTATAACTAGCACTTATTTTTTACGTATGAAACTGGAAGATATCCTAATACAGTTTCCTTCAATTATAATCCAGTTATTTATTGTACTTTTTAGATTAGAATGTTAGTAAAAAAACAACAACGTTCAGTTTTAACCCGTGGTTCACAAAATTTGCTGGTCCACCTTGTCATTTGGATGAAACAGTACCCCCAACTTCACGACAAGTCATCCAGTTTAGTTATTTCCTCGAAAACAGTTATCCCCATTTAAAAAAAAATAGTGAGATTTCTAAGTTAATTGCCAAGGAAATAATTAGTATTTGGCAAGCAGTCAATCCACAATTGCCCTTGTTAAGGTAACAGTATATAAGACAGAAGGTCAATATATTTTGCTATTAGACGGTCAAACAGATTGACAGGAAATCTCTTGCAGCAATCCATGTGAAAAGAATGAAGGAACAGCTAGACAGACTGTTTGATATATCTTCTTGTAGCTGTAAATTTCCTGTCTTGAGATGTGATGACTTTGCAGTAAAGTGCAAGGCAGAAAATTGTCAAACAAGGCACATAATCTGCACTTGTCCTTCTAACAAGGAGGTAAAATTAATTCTATAGATTCACCTGCAATAATGTTCCTTTTTTGTGGAAAATAAAATAATGTATTGGTATTTATTATGTAATCTGGCTCTATTATTAAACATGCAAATTTTAAAATTTTCAGGTTCCACTAGAAGAACTACCATTTACAGCAATTTTTAAATTAATTGATGGAACAACAAAAAGCCTAACATTTACTGGTCCTTTGGGGAAACTTTGTATCAATAATTATCAAGATTTGCCTCAAGTAGAATTCTAAAAAATTAGTGTTCTTCCCAATCATCATTATTTGACAGCAGAAGAAACAAATAATTTAAGTGTGAAGACCAGAGGCTACTTTTTGAGTATGGTGTTGGCATTTCTTGTGGTGAAGTTAACTTAGAAAATTGGGCTCTTGAATCAAGGAAGATGACTAACATAAACCACAAGATTAATGTATTTATGGACTAGAGTTGTCTATCCTCAAACATTATGATAAATTAAACATTTTCGTCAAATTTACCAAGTGTATGCAGTTAGTTGGTTTGAGATCAAAACCGACAATATTTTTTTTAACCAACAATAGCATATTTTAATATGATTCAGAGAATAAAACAGTATACTGAAATCCAAATTACTGTTTTAAACTGTTCAAAATATAGTGCTTTTGCACTACTTCCGGAAAATATAATATCGATGATAAATTCAGATAAATTGGATGTGAGAGAAGAGGGCAATCAAATGATTTTGCCCATTAAGTAAATAAATATTTATCCACTAAATTTTATTAGTTTTCTTAATTTACCCAAACAATAGTTAGTTTTATTCATATTACATCGCAAAAAATATAAAAATTAAGTGTTTTCAAATAATTGTTTTGCTTTTTATTGTGTTGCTTTTTTTCCAGAAATAGTGAACAACTAAAAAAAAAAAAAGAAAAAGATTATTGTTATCAAGTTTGTAGCCACACACTGGTCAAATTTTATTGATTTTTCTCAAAAAGTTGTATATGGGCAGGAAGCAAGACATAGATACATTATTACAAAATCATTGTGCCAGCAAAGTAGACCTTCATTTTCCTCAAAAGGAAATTATACAGAACAATTTAGTTCTATTATAACAGTTTATATTAATGCATTTAATAAAAAAAATTAAATACATGGTTCTGTAACTTGTATGAAGTTGTTATATTGTGTAATACATCTCCACATATCTTTTTGAATTGTGAAATTTAAGACTTAGTTGCTAATTAGCTTTTTTTTTACAATTTTTGTTTAATCAATGCAGTAAAAGTTGAGATATTTTGCTAGTTGTGATTCATAATTAAAATTATAATTCATGTATTTATTTTTCTTTCAATGTATTTCATATAAATATATCAATTTTAATTGAATTTGTTATAAAAATAGTGAAATTTCAAAGTCAGTGTTATTAAAAATGCTATGAAAATGAAGGATTTCTCAGCATTTTTTTACACGATGTTTTAAATTAAATGCTCAATTTTCTGTTTAAGATGGGAATCTAATTTTTGGTATATGTTCTTATCACATCAAACCCCAACTATCATCACCAGTGCCATGTTGATTTTCTGAAAAAAGTTGCAAATCGACCTGCCCTAATGCTACAGTGGCTTCTGCTAGCTGCCACTACCAGATAATGTCCTACAGTGGACGTCAAATGATTTCATTTTGGGCCACGGTCATCAGTGCTCGTTATTTTCAAGGGCTGACAACTATATTTTTTTTTTTTTTTTTTTTTTTTTTTTTGAGTGGGAGATCGTTTACCGAATCTGTTCTGAGTTTATGTTATACTTCAACCGGGCAATGACGGTACACATGTCCTACTAGTATTTGCTTGTGTATGAATATATATATATATATATATATATATATATATATATATATATATATATATATATATATATATATATATATTACACAGCACTTGCTGAAATTTTTTCGGGTGATTAAAGTAAATAAAAAAACAGAAAATACTTTTGATAATTAGATTTTTTTTTTTTAATTTGGCATTTTATTTTTTTAATAAATCATACCAATTGATTTCCAGCCATGTTTAATTTGCCTTTTCATGGTAATATTTTTTCTTACAAGTTTTATTTCTTTTATTCTGAAATTAAAGTTTGTTCAATAGGCACTGCCAACCGAATGTGAAAAAAAGAAAGCATGATTCTGTGACGTCAGATTTGTGTTAACTATACGAACTATGGAAAAGCAGAAGCGACTTAATGATTTTTTAAAACCTTTGTTTATCTTCTCCAAACTGCAATTAATAATTAATCTTTGTTATAATTTTGTTAGGTTTTAAGATTTACACAGTTTAATGATTAATAATATTATAAACATTTGTATATTAAATATGAAATACGGTTTTACTGGATGTTCATTTGATTAGCTACAGGCTTTCATACTTTTGTTCGGTAAAATGAGACAAACAAAATATGAGGGGGGGCTACAAAATGCTTAATAGTTGTGCAATAATATTTTCAAATTGGTTTTAATCTGACGATAAAATAGGTGTCAAGAGCCATGTTCATATTAAAACTTAATATTAAAAAAATTTAAACACAATTAATTAAAAATCTATGTTGTAACGGAACATTTTGAAATAATGAAATTTTAATCGTTTTAATCTTTTAAAAATTAATTAATTTTTAGGAAGTTATTTTTTTCTTGGCAATTCAACTGATTATAGTATATATTAATTAGAAAAAACGTTATTTTAAAAAACATAATAATATTAAATTTGTATCATTTTTTTAATTGCACCTTCAAGGTAAGTTTTTGTTCAATACGTGCATTTAAAGTTTTTAAAAATAAATATGTTTTACTTATTTGAACTCTTATGTTTCATAATAAATAGAAATTTCGATATATTTAAATATATTTTGTTCAAATTTCGAAAAAATATATAGGGGGGGGGCACGCACTAAAAAAAAAATTCCCCTCGTATATGTTAAGGAAACTGCATTTTATATGTAATATCATTCTAAAATGGATAAGTATCGAAAATTTCACGAAAATCTGACCATTAGTTGATTTTTGCTAGATTTATTAAAGACGGGTATGTTTTTTAGGTTCGAAATGCTTATTACATGGGAACGTTATTTTTAAACGCCAATTATGTAAACTCGATTTTCGTCTCGCAATTTCATTATTTTCGTTCGATGAAAAAAAATTTTTTTTTAATTATTACTAGTTTATTTTGCCCTTTTTTCAAATGGTACAAAAGTTATATTGATATAATATTAATTTATAATAAAGTTACATCGTTTTACATATGGGGGGGTAATTCTGTGGTGAATTTTGTTCAACGTAAATACCATGTTGTCTCCCCTCCGGCGGCCTCCGCCCTCCAGCACACAAAAGTTTTAAAACATAAACGAATTATTGGAAAATATCAATTTACGCATAAAAATGAAGAACGACCCCCCACCGCGCCCAAATTTTTAACGATTAAATAGTTTTCTTTATTTTAAATACAAACAAAATCTCGGTAATCGAATTGAATTGTCGCCCTTGAATTTTGACAATATTTAAAACATGTCACACGTCTGCCTTCCGATTCAGCTCGTCGTAAAATTTGATTTTTTTTTCTACTCGATCAATTTACGTAATTTTTGGAATATGACATCTTCGTTCAGTGCCGAGTACGTACATAATAGATATTTTTCTGTATTTTTTGTTTAAATAAAGAAGCACTTATTCCTCTCATCCATACTCCCCATTCTTACTCTTATTTTTCTGTCGTCTTCCCCTGAATCGGCAGTTATTTCCCAATTCAAACTTTCTTTTACGCCATCTTGCTCATCTTATCACCACATTATTCTATTCTACCTATTATTCTATTACCCATCGATTGTATCATCCTCTTGCTTCTCCCTTCCATCTTTAATCCCCATTTATTTCTGTCTCATCTTCCTTGTTTCATTCTCATCCATTTTTTTTTTCTCAATTCTCCGACTCATCCTCAATCAACCCTTTTTCCCTCTCATCTGCTTCGATTCCACATTTTCCCTCTCATCCGCACAGTTGTCTCCCCACCCCCATCCTCTTTTATTCTTATCCCCTTATTCCCTGTTCTCTTCATTTCAAATTCTTCCCGTCATCTTTATTAACTCGCTGTCTACCATTCATTCGATCTTGCTTCCCCATCCCCTCTTTCACCCCCTTCCCCACTCCCCCATTGTTTTTCTCTCACTTTCTCTTATTTACAATTCTCTCCTTCGCATCCTTACTTTTCCCAAGTCTCCCGTAAAAACCCGTCGGCTCTCCGTCATCCGTTCTGTCTTTAATATTCCCCTTTTCACCCCATACCACCCCGTTGTTTCCTTTTTCATCTGCCCCCCCCCCCCCCCCAAAAAAAAAAAATTCAACAGAGAATAGACCATTCCTGTACTGATCCGGTCCCTGCTAATTTTGCGGTGGGAGTTAAGTTCTATGCAGTTCTAAGAGGTCAACACTTTTTAGCTTTGTCTTCTCTCTTTGAGAAGGGGTTAGTTTATTGCTCACGCCTGGGTGCCCTTACTGGGGAATGCCGACGAGGCTGTTCAGGCACTTTTTGTAAGTCAAAGTGCTCCTCCTCTGGAGTGCTAACTTCTCAACACCACTTTCCAACTCTGATCTTGCAGTGGGAGAGAACTAAATTTCTACCCTTCCCCCCGTTGTCGCCTTCTCATTATTTTTTCTCAATAATCTCCGTTCATCACCAGTTATCTGTCGCTCACCCCCTCTGACTTTTTTTTTTTTTACATGGGGGTCACCACTTATCAAGGCCCGGAGGCCACTCAGAGATAAGGGTTATTTCGTGTACAGTAATCAATGAGATAGTATTTTAGTAATCATTAGTATTGGAGATTTAATAGAGTGTCTTACTTAAGGGGGTGGTTTGTCAGGAGTTTGTTTATGTTGGACTTGAAGACGTCCAAGTTGTAGTCAGGTGGGAAACAGGCAAGCGGCAGAGAGTTTCACAGTCGTGCACTTCTGAGAAAGAAGCTTTGTTCATGGAATCTACGTTTGGATTTAGGCACAGATAAAGAGTGGGGAAAATTATTGACAGTAGTTTAAGCCAGACGGGTGTTTCTCGTGAAAGATTGGCGAGGGGGGGGGAAGAGATTGGAGCTCAGACGAGTACTTCCCATCGAAATAACGATAAAACAAAGACAGGCTCGCAATGTCTCTTCTGTGAGAGAGAGGCTGCAAGGAAGAGAAAAGGGCATCCCCCACTAAGCTACGAAGTCTATTTTGTAGTCTGTCAAGGCAGGAATAGCCGTTTTTAGCAGCTCCTGCCCAGATGTGGCAGCAGTACGCCATCTTTGGACGTACTTGGCTTTTATATAGATAGAGAATTGCATCAGTAGTGAGATATCTTCTGGAACAGTAGAAGGATCCCACCATTTTTCCAGCGACCTTGGCCACAGACTTGATGTATGTGTTCCATTTCATTTTCATCTTATTTGTCAGTGATTTTTATCCTGCACCCCCCCCCAAATCAACAGAGAATAGACCATTCCTGTAATGATCCGGTCCCCGTTAATTTTGCGGTGAGAGTTAAGTTCTATGCAGTTCTATGAGATCCACCCTTCTAAGCTTTGTCTTCTCTCTTTGAGAAGGTGTTAGTTTGTTGCTAATCGCCTGAGGCGCCCTCATCGGGAAATGCCGACAAGTTTGTTCAGGCACTTTTTGCAAGTTAGAGTGACCCCCCCTCCCCTTCTGCGGCGCTGACTTCTCAACCCCACTTTCCGACCCTGATTTTGCAGTGGAAGAAAACTAAATTTCTAACCGCCCCCCCCCCCCGTTGTCGCCTTCTCATTATTTCTTTATTCTCAATTTTCCCTGTTCCTCCTTGCTGGTTATCTGTCGCTCACTCCCTCTGACTTTCCCCATTCCCTCTCTCAGCCTTACTTCTCCAATGATTTCCTCTCTTATTCCCCATTTATCACAATTTTCCTTTACGCATTTTACTTATTTATTTTTTAATACGCCAGTAGAGACACTGCCTTAGTGGCTGAGTCGTTATCAGCTTTTGTTTTTTAGTGGCCTAAATCTGCTAAAGTCTTCGTCCAATGAAAATATTGCGGGTTGCTATTTATAGTCATGTTTCAACAGTTTATATAACCGCAATTGAAAAGTGAGATTTCCCTTTTTCTTTCAGTTGGAGAAAGTACTTTATTTTATAAATTTATCAAACTAAGATATATTTATAGAATAAAAAGAATTTACTCCAACTAAAAAAAGGGAAATCCCACTTTTTAGGTACGAGCTATAGCGGCGGAAAAAAAATAGGGGGAGGGCATGGTGTTGAACGTTGGTTTATCATAATTTTTTGTAAGTTTCCGATTAACTTTTTATTGTGTTTGAAAGATTAAAGTTAATTTCTAAAAGGAAAAAATATCTGTACACGCGAAAAAAAGTTTTAATGGAAAATGTTTTCACGGCGATATTCGGGAGATGACGAATTCAGCAACATTTTGAAATTAAATAAATTCATTGTAAAAATCCTTTGAAAGATAAATATTAGTTTTCTTGGTCTTATTTCAAAGATAATTAGTCAAGTCCTAAGATATTCAAATAATAAAAAAACACACACACCTTGTCTATACAAAAATAGCTTAATTAGGCCCCAATAGTGAGAGATTCTAGTTTCGCACAAACCCCAAACAAACTAATTCGTCTAAATGTGGATTTTACGTAAGCCCAAAATGCCAGAAAGTCAAAAAGCTGTATGAAAATGACATCAGGTAGTTGAAGGGAGGTAGGAGTGATGGTTTTCTTGTTTTCCTCAGCCGCGCATCCGTACATTCCTATCGTGAACGTTTGTATAATTTTTGCTATTTTTAGTTTAATTATATTTCTGTGTTTCTGCTTTAAAATTAAAAAAATACTTTTCAAAATTATATAAAAAAAATTATGTTAAATTTCACGTTCATTCAAGCAAGGAAAATGTTAGATCTTACACATAAAAATAACTCGAAACATGTAATATAAAAAAGAAAATGTAGAAATAATTTTGTGCTAAAATGTTAAATAGAAAATTCTTAATTCAATGTAATATCGGTAGTTTGAGAAATTAATTTTCTTCGAGTTATATCGAATTCATTAATACGGACTTTAGGGGCTTTTTTTTTTTTTTTTTTTTGTAATCTTCCTGAAATTTGCGATGCTTTATTTTCATAAAAAAATAAAAAAAAAATCATTCATTTTTTTACTAGTGAAAACAATAACTTTAATAAATGTGCTTTTTATTTAAACAAAATAATACATTTCCACTAAGATTCAAATAATAAAAAAAAATGGGTTCATTATATTCCGTGATCATTATTTGATAAATACTGAAAATTTCATTAAAATTTGTTAATTCTTGATTTTTGGTGAATTTTTAAGCAAAGGGAGGGGGGGTCGAAATGTTTATACATTTGGAGCATCGATTATCTATTTTGCACCTATCTATCACTTTTTAATCGTGGTTATATAAACTGTTGATATATCAAATTGCACGACTATGAATAGCAATCTCCAATTTTTTTTGTTTTAAAATTAGTTGAAGCAATACTTGTGTTAAAAAATACAACCAAGTATTACAAGGTACCATTTAATAATATGTCGGAAAGTTATCTATCCTCTTTCAGATAAATTCGACGCGAAAATAACTAGCCTGCAAAAAAAAAAATAATAATAAAAGGATGAAATAAAAAAAGAGGGGGTAAAGAAAAAATAGAAAGTCTTGTTTTAAAAAGAAGAAGAGATTTTATTTACAATAAAGTTGGTTGCAAATTTTTCCCTTTGCAGGTATTAAATACAAAAACAAAGAACGCCAAAGTAACAACATCTAATGCAAAAAATAAAAAAAACAAAAAAAAACGTTGGTTCTCATATTGAAAATGTCGCATCAATGAACGAATACAATATTATGATTCAAATAGTAGTTCCTAATCACACTCCCATATGCAATAAATTTTAGGAACGTACTCACAAATTGATGTCGGTCAGGCCTGTGCCTTTTTCTTTTTTTCTCAATTTAAAGTCTTAAAATTTCTCTCCTTCAAATTACGTGCAAACCGTAGCCATGTAAATAATGTCTTCAGAAGTTCGCTTTCATCGCATCCGGGTATTCTGTGCCGTGTTATACTTCTTTGAAGGAAAGGCTCGTCAAAATTCCATATCTGCGCCCGGCAATGAATCCATGTCCAATATCCACGTCGCTGGAATCCAAAAGAGGCCGAATTTTGCGCTGAGCTCGTGACGTCATAAAGGAGCTAGCATCGCTCTTTTCTTTAAATTAAAGGGAGTTTCGTACGAAGCCAAAATATACGAAACTAAGAATCATAAAGGATACGAAATACAGCAAATCAAATATAAGAACCAGAATAAAAATATAATAAATGTATAAACAGGGGGATGCATTGGTACAAAAAATTCCAAAACCTAGGCCACTTCTGTATGACAGTGACATATTAGCATCAGAGACAAGTCATCGACCCCTGTTCTTAGAAAGAGGATTGCCATCTAGCGGCCATCATATGAACCTCAAATATAAACAAGTGTTTACGATAACGCAAAAATATATAATAACGAAATAACTAACAAATATATGAAAATCAAAACAGTTATTGTATAAAAAATGTATCAAAATATAATTTTAATGTATTAATATAATTTCTTTTCAATGAGTGATTCATAATTGAAAATAAAATAATGAATATGATAAAAATATGAAACATTTTTATAGACTGTTTTTAGATTTTTTTTTTCGGTAAGGTTGTAGAAAAATGTAGCAAAATATAGTTTTAAAAACATGAAACATTTATAAAGCTTTAAGAATATATGTATGTATATATATATATATATATATATATATATATATATATATATATATATATGTATGTATATATATATATATGTGTGTGTGTGTGTGTGTATGTGTGTGTATGTGTATATTTATATATATGTGTGTGTATATGTATATATATATATGTGTGTGTGTGTATATATATACATATATGTGTATATATATATATATATATATATATATATATATGTGTGTGTGTGTGTGTGTGTGTGTGTGTGTGTGTGTGTGTGTGCGTGTATATATATATGAATATGAATTTAGGAAAACTCGTCTCCGGAAAACTCGTACCCGGAAAACTTGTCTTCTTTTGCTAAGAAGGAAAACTGGTTCCTTATTGAATAAATATCGATTTTTCAATTTTATGACCGTTCTTGAAGGACTTATTGTCTTTAAAAGAGAATGCACACCCCATAATATTTTCTTTTTAATATTTTTACTTGTTTACTTTTGTTTTAAAAAAATTAAATTGATTTTTCTAAGTTTTCGTTTTCTACTTAGCTTTTTAAGTTTTTGGCGTTTCAACTTATTTTAAAGAGTTTATTTAGTTAAAAAAAAAAAAAAGACAAGTAATGTCGAGTGTTACTTTTGAACAAAAAATGTCCGACATAAGAGGATAACGTCTTAGGGTATCGATAATCGCTCAAAAATAGAAAATTAAAGAAAATATTGAGGCAGATATAGTTTAACACGAGCCTCCAACCACTCAAAACGAAAAGAAATTTGTATATTTTTTATATTTTATATTTCAATACCCAAGATCACTGCTGGGGGGAAAAAATTAAGCTACCGGAAGTGGGCACGGTTGATTATGTAACGAAACCGAACGGAAGACACGAAAAACGAAACCATATATTAATTTAAAAAAAAAAAACTTCAGTTTTTAACATTTCTTGTGCTATTACGAAACAAACAAAGGTACTATTTTACTTTAAGGCCCGTCTCGCGTCCGTATATAACAAAATTTTTTTTTTTTTTTTTGTAGATTTCGGTGTGCTAAAAACGAATCTGAAAACCGTTTCCGTCGCAAGAAAATAGTTTTCAAGATATGAAGAAATTACTTTTTCGAAAAGTGGGTGGTCACTTTTCCATGTAAATTTAACTTAAAATTAGCACCCACTTCCTGGCCACCTGAGAGAGGGGGCATTTTTTGTGTGTTTATTGGCTAAAAAGTTTTTTTGTTTGATTTCTTTTGCATGGTATTAACCCCTGAACTCTGGGACTATTTTTCATTTCACAGCCTAGCCTTCGTTTACCCTACGCGCGAGCATAAACGAAGGCTGTTAAATCTGCACTCGTGTACCAAACTGCCTTATCACAGTGTAGTATTGGCGAAAAATTAAAATTAGTCGAAAAACAAGTAGTTTTACAAATATTAAACCATGTAATTCTATATGTTATCACGAGTGGCCATTTTGCGTGAATGAATGCTATGTTGTGAAATGGAAAATAGTCCCAGAAGTCAGGGGCTAATACCGAATTTAGGAAAACTCGTCCCCGGAAAACTCGCCTCCGGAAAACTCGTACCCAGAAAACTCGACCCCGGAAAACTCGTACCCTTTTGCTAGGCAGGAAAACTGGTCCCTTAATGAATAAACATCGATTGAAAACACATTTTATGGCCGTTCTTAAAGAAGATATTGTCTTTAAAAGAGAATACATATCCCATAATATTTTTTTTTAAATATGTTTACTTGTTTACTGTTGTTTTAAAAAAATTAAATTAATTTTTCTAAGTTTTCGTTTTCTACCTAGCTTTGAAAGTTTTTGGTCTTTCAACTAATTTTAAAGAGTTTATTTAATTAAAAAAAAAAAAGTAATGTTGAGTGTTACTTATGAACAAAAAATGTCCGACATAAAAGGATCACGTCTTAGGAGGATAATTGTTCAAAAATAGAAAATTAAAGAAAATATTAAGGTAGATAAAGTTTTAAAACGAGCCCCTCCCTCGCCCCCAAAAAAAGAAAATAAATTTGTATATTTTTAGTTAATAATGCCATCCCATAATATTTTTTTAAAATATTTTTACATGTTTATTGTTTTAAAAAAATTAAATTGATTTTTCTAAGTTTTCGTTTTCTACCTAGCTTTGTAAGTTTTTGGTGTTTAAACTTATTTTAAAGAGTTTATTTAATTAAAAAGAAATAACAAGTAATGTCAGACTCGACATTACTTCGTAAATAATTTTTAACAAAAAATGTCCGAAAATTAAAGAAAATACTGAGGTAGATATAGTTTTAAAACGAGCCTCCCCCACCCCCAAAAAGAAAATAAATTTGTATATTTTTACCCTCTCCTCCACATATTAAGAATGGCTTTCGAAATAATAACGTTATTATTTCAGCGCGGTACCAAAATTACATAAGACCGTGTTTTCTTTTTTGTTGTTTTGTAAGAACACAAGAATTATTTAAACTGAATTAATTAAAATGATTGCTTTCTTTGATAATACGTGTTTTCTTTCTTTATTTTTGTTTCGTAATGACACAAAAAGTGTTAAAACTAGAGTATTTTTTAAAATAAATATTTGATTTCGTTTTTCAGATCTTAACTCCGTAATCAAGTTTATTTTTTTTAAGCAAGAGTTAAAAATATTTTTTTTAAATATTATGGGGGAGCATAGTCTCTTTTAAAAAGAATATCTCCTTCAAGAACGGTAATAAAATGTGCTGTCAATCGATATTTATTCAATAATGGACCAGTTTTCCTACCTAGCAAAAAGGGGGGATTTTTCCGGGTACGAGTTTTCCGGGTACGGGTTTTCCGGAGACGAGGTTTCCCGGGACGAGATTTCTGGGCACCGCTAATAACATCGCGCGCTAGCGCGTACAAAAATGGCCAGCCGTGATAACATAGAATTACATGGCTTCAAATCTATTTTACTTTATAAAAATCTAATGTTATTTTTATTACAAAATTGTTTTATTAAATTATATTTTCTTACGCAGACTTTTAAATAAATGTTTTTACAATTATATATTGATACCTTTTTATACAATAAATGTTTTTACAATTATATATTGATACATTTTTATACAATAAATGTTTTTACAATTATATATTGATACATTTTTATACAATAAATGTTTTTACAATTTTATATTGATACATTTTGATACAATAAATGTTTTTACAATTATATATTGATACATTTTTATACAATAAATGTTTTTACAATTTTATATTGATACATTTTTATACAATAAATATTTTTACAATTATATATTGATACATTTTTATACAATAAATGTTTTTACAATTTTATATTGATACATTTTTATACAATAAATGTTTTTACAATTATATATTGATACATTTTTATACAATAAATGTTTTTACAATTTTATATTGATACATATTTATACAATAAATGTTTTTACAATTATATATTGATACATTTTTATACAATAAATGTTTTTACAATTTTATATTGATACATTTTTATACAATAAATATTTTTACAATTATATATTGATATATTTTTATACAATAAATGTTTTTACAATTATATATTCATACATTTTTATACAATAAATGTTTTTACAATTATATATTCATACATTTTTATACAATAAATGTTTTTACAATTATATATTGATACATTTTTATACAATAAATGTTTTTACAATTATATATTGATACATTTTTATACAATAAATGTTTTTACAATTATATATTGATACATTTTTATACAATAAATGTTTTTACAATTTTATATTGATACATTTTTATACAATAAATGTTTTTACAATTATATATTGATACATTTTTATACAATAAATGTTTTTACAATTTTATTTTGATACATTTTTATACAATAAATGTTTTTACAATTATATATTGATACATTTTTATACAATAAATGTTTTTACAATTTTATATTGATACATTTTCATACAATAAATGTTTTGCTTTTACAATATTTTTCTGTTCAGGAAAAAATTTGTTTGTTACTTATTTGCCGCGTTATTTGACCAAGAAGAAATTGAGTTATCGCCCCCTAATAATAGCCGCCGTCTGCATACTGCACAAATGCCCCCGAAATGACTTTTAAACGATAAGCTCCCCTTCCCATGTTAAGAATGACTTTCGAAATAATAACGTTATTATTTCAGCGCGGTACCAAAATTACATAAGACCGAGTTTTCTTTGTTGTTTTGTAATAACACAAGAATTATTTAAACTGAATTAATTCTTCTAAATAAAATAATTGCTTTCTTTGATAATACATAAGTGTTTTCTTTCTTTTATTTTTGTTTCGTAATAACACAAAAAGTGTTAAAACTAGAGTATTTTTTAAAAATAAATATATGGTTCCGTTTTTCGCGTCTTGACTCCGTGATTAAGTTTATTTTTTTAAAACAAGAGTTAAAAATAATTTTTTAAAAATATTTTGGGGTGCATAGTCTCTTTTAAAAACAATATCTCCTTCAACAACGGTAATAAAATGTGTTTTCAATCGATATTATTCAATAAGGGACCAGTTTTCCTACCTAGAAAAAAGGGGGGGGGTTCGGGTACGAGTTTTCCGGGTACGAGTTTTCCGGGTACGGGTTTTCCGGGTAAGAGTTTACCGAGCACTATATATATATATATATATATATATATATATATATATATATATATATATATATATATATATATATATATATTGTACTGAAAGATTGTATAAAAATATAATTTTGGATTTGCACTAACTTTTAGTAAAGGAAGAGTTATCGCCCCATGACAAGCGACATCTGTCGGCGGTTCTTGAAACTAAAATACAAACATTCGCCTCATGTAACTCTCATGCAGAAGTGCCAATACTAGTACTAATCTATGAAACGAATTTCATGATTAAAAACAATAAATTATCATCAAATAAATAACACATACACACACACACACACACACACACACACACACACACATATATATATATATATATATATATATATATATATATAACTACTTCATTTATTCGCATAAATTTAATATACGAAAGTATAGATTTATGCGTAAACTTTAAGTATTTACTTCAAAAGTGCTCAATACGTAGGTAGAACTAGTTAGTAATTTATAAAATATATATATGGCATAATCACATTGACACACCGGTTCTTGTCAGATCACCAAACTTAAGCAACGTTGAGCCTGGCAGATGGGTAACCATTTAGGAATTCTAAGTGCTGTATGTGCTTTCCGCTTACCTCGGCATTTGTTTCCAGTCGTCCTGAACCTCCATTTGTCACTGATATTTAACAATGTTGACTCAGTAGAGGTGGTGTTGGAGATTGCGCAACTATTGCCACAAACATTTCATGCACAGGCACCCTTACCGTGGGTATCCATAGTCTGTCAAGACTGAAAAAAGCCTTATATATATATATATATATATATATATTTTGTGTACAGAAAGTTGTTAGTTGAGACAGGTCATTGGTACCGTCGGTTTCAAGCCCGATAATAAGGCCCGTTTAAGGTATCCTTATCAAGCTCTCTTCAGCCAATAAGAGAGCTTGATAAGGATACCTTAAACGGGCCTTATTATCGGGCTTGAAACCGACGGTACCAATGACCTGTCTCAACAAACAACTTTCTGTACACAAAATATAAGTACGCTCTTAAAATTTGGATTTTCCTTTTAATTGAGCACTCTGCTGGAATTCTTTTTCCAAAAAAACTAATCATATATATATATATATATATATATATATATATATATATATATATATAATATAAAGCTAAATGTGTGTGTGTGTGTGTGTGTGTGTGTGTGGTCACGAATAGGCTCCTATATGGTGTACTATTTTAAAAAAACTGATTACATATAATGATAGAAGATGTACGAGACACAAGAATGGGTATGTTTGATCTGGCAGAACGGTGGTTCATTAAAATTATGGGGTCTGCGTTCGCGCCTAGTCCACAAAGTATGGAAATAAAAAATTTTAAATTAAAAAATTAAAAAAGAACGTTTACAAGTGTTTTTGATATAGATGTACATGAGAATACTTTGATAAGTATGTTTTAACTTAAATAGGGATGGTATAATAAAATTGTGGGGTCTGCGTTCGCGCCTGGCCTCCATAGAATGGAAATATGCACAAATTTTAATAAAGAATTTTCAGATCTATCTGCGTAAGTATACTTTGATAATTATGTTTCGGTTTGAAGAAATGTGTTATAATAAAATTATGGGATGTACGTTCGCGCCTGACCACCATAGAATGGAAATATGTCACAAAGTTTAACAAGGGTTTTTAATATAGATCCACAGAATATTGTGATAAGTGTTTTAGCGTGAACAGGTTCGGTATAATAAATTATGGGGTTTATCTATGTTATTTTTACTTTCATCATATTTTGCTTTGGTTTTGATACCCCCAAATTCGAAACTATCTCTTTACAACCCTTCCTTTTCATAACCTATCATACTCTCATAAATCAGAGTCCATTTTCTGTAGGCTGTTTTTGAACCCAGTCAACGACGGGTACTTTTGGTAGTATATATATATATATATATATATATATATATATATATATATATATATATATATATATATATATATATATATATATATAAATCTAATTCTTGGTTCGTTAGTTATTAATAGTCTAAATAATCACTGGGCCAATTGATTCGATATTTTGGTATACTATTTTTACTGTACCCATGCGTGTTTTTTATATATCTCTTTTTAATTATAACATTATACTTAATTTTTCTTTAATAAATAGGCAGTTTTCTTTGTAACGATGCGGCCATTTTTTTATTTGGGGACATATATTTATCACCGCCCGCCGTCACATGACATCACTAAAAGGAACTTTTATTGCCACCACGGCAGGCCGTAGTCTCGCTTAATGTAAACAGAATGTGTTTGCAATATGGGTAAATTTTAAATGGATTTAATCACGTAATTACTAATAATGTAACAATGTGATTGAAATTTAATTAAATTAACCACATGTGGTCGCTTTCCTCTCAAATATTCATCGAAAAATGGATATTAGCAGCAAATCGACCATTGTGGATCATCTTTTTACTATTCAGGAAATTAAAGATTCAATTAGATTCCTATTTCAGTCACCTAAATTATTTAGTGTGAAATGAGTTTAGGAATTTATATCCAAACTTAAATATTATTTTTACTTAAAAGAAATAACATTAATACACTAAGTTAGCTAAAATTTGCGGAGAATGCTCTGCTTTATAGTTGTAAAAATGGAACGGAAATTTAAATTTCGTTCCCTTTTAAATTCGTTACATTTTTACATTACGTCCAACCCATTGTTCACATTGGACATGTTAACTTTTATAGGTTTTCGGGTATGCTGAAAAGGTTAGGGGTATCTATTCCGAAAGCCGTTCTTAACATGGGGAGGTTAGGGGTGTCTATTCCGAAAGCATTTCTTAACATGGGTAGATTGGAGTGTTTATTCGTTGTAAACGACCCCGACAATCTATAAATGTCGACATTTCCAATGTAAACGGTAAGTTGGACTTATATAAAAAATAACAAAAAGATATGCCAAACTGACTTTTTTCGTTTAAAATGGAATTATTTCCCTTTCGTTAATATTTTTTTTAATGTTTCGTGTTTTATATATATAAAGTACAATTGTTGAATGTTATTCTTTTGATTATATTCGTTTGGGGAGGGGTCACAATTAAAAAAAAAGATTAAAACGGAACGAAATTTAAGTTTCCGTTCCATTTTTACAAGAACCGTAAAACAGCGCATGCACAGCAAGTTTTATCGTAAGTTATAAACATCTAGATCTACTTACGTTATATTGAAACCGAGCGTCCCATAAAAATCTGGTAGCTGAGTCTCAAATCTGCTTAAAATATTGAAAAAGAAAAAAAATAGAACCTTTCCCAAACATACTGGCAATAATTTGGCTTCGTCCTTCCCTTGAGTGTTTCCAGTAAGGGGATGGATTTACTAGGGTTTGTATTAGAAGTTGAGGAGCGCTTATTAAAATTATTTAATTGTTAATTTTTTTGCAATTTGTTAGTTTCCAATCGCTGATAGCCCACTCAAAAATTGAACAAAAGACGAAATTAAAAAGAATAGTACTCATGCAGAATTCGACCTGCCCCCACCCCGAATTCCAATTATGGTTAGGGTTCGACTGGCAATCACCGGATTCAAATGTTGAAACACTAAATCAACATTTTATTTATTTATTTTTTTGCATAATTAATGATTGGAGTATTTTTTCTGTTTATTTTCTTAACATCTATTGACAAAAATAATTTATACATTATCGTGAAAAAAAAATCAAAATTCCCTCTACTTTCACCTAACTATTTACAGTGTTCATATAAAGCATTCATCCTTTCTTTTTATAATAAAAATTATGTTTTCAAAAAGAAACGTTTACTGCCAACATTCGTTTAAAAAAGTGCAAGTTTTCCTGAAAAGAAAAACAAAAAAAAATTTTCTTTTAACAATTTATGGTAAAAAATTTATCTTTTCTTGGGAATAAAAACAACTTTTATTGATAAAACAAAATTGCAAAAATTAATAAAAGTAAATTAACAATACAAAATGCAAATTTTCTGGAGGAAAGTCCAACCCCTACACAGATCACTAGATGTAAGAAAGCCTTCTACTCTAATAGTTTCTTCCCTGGTACTGCTAGACTTTGGAATCCCCTACCCGGTTCCTGCTTCCCCAACTGTACTGATATGCAGAAGTTCAAGTGTAAGGTGAAAAGACATCTTGCTGCTCAACTCCCTACATAGTATCCCTGCAACGTATGTCCTTGATAGTAGCTCTCTACATCAAAGTGGCCCTGTGCTTTGTAAAAAATTAAAAAAAAAAAATTTTTTAATTTCCTCGAAACACAGTTGAACAGTTTTTGTTTTTTGTGTTGTTTTTCTTTTGTTTTTGTTTCTTTTGTTTTTTTTTTCTTGGAATGAAAACGGATTTTATGAAGAAATAATATCGATAAAGGAAATAGAGATATCTAAAGTTCGCAAAAACATAAGAATAAAGAAAGGCTTACTTATTGCAGTAATTATAGACATAAAAAAACAATACAATTCAAAGTACGCGTGGAAACGCCATCTTATGTCGACATATTTGATTTTAAACAATCTTAGAGTTATACTTCCTAGATGTCGTGTCTAGGTTACAAATTAAACCAGAAATCAAGTAAAAACCTTGGATATACTATTCCCAAAATATTTATCTACAAGGTGGCTTTAATAATTTTCCAGACTTTTTTCGTATGTGCACTTTTATTGATAGTGCACACATGAAGCTCTAGTTCCTTTCGAAGTAATCTCCCCCAGCTGTAATGCACTTCTTGTACCGTTCCAACAACTTCTGGAAAGTCCAGTGGAAGCCCTCTTGTGTGAGCGTGTCAATGACCCTTGTGTCACAGCCTCTTTCATCTCCTCAATTGTCTCATAATGACAACCTCTAAAGTTTTCCTTGAACTTGGGGAATAACCAAAAGTCACAGGGAGCAAGGTTTGGACTATAGGGAGAATGGGGAACTGTTTTGATATTCATCTTGGTCAAATAGTTTGTGACAAGATGGAGCACCCTTGGGATAAACTTTATACAAATCTTCCACATCTTCCGTTCCTCGCGAATAATTGTGTGTACATTTCTCACACTGACAGCAAACTGTGCACTTATTATCTCTATGCACATACACAACGGTTCTTATCTATGAAATTCTTTATTTGGCCAATCAACTCTGGTTTTCTGACTTCCTTACATTTCCCACACCTCGCATCATCCCTCACAGACTTCCTGCCTTCCGTTTATATCGCATCACTCAAAAACTGATGTTCGATTCATGCAAGATGGTCCAAAGGCATTTCATAAGTTTCTGTAGCATTTTTTCCAAGTTTAAAACAGAATTCTATTGAATATCGTTTTTCTAAACTGTCCTTACGTACAGATTGCATTTTTGAAATTCACCAGCTGCGACAATCAGGCTTTAGTAGGGTGTATTCCAATTCCTGGCCTAGTCGTTCGTTTGAGCTCGAAATCATAAAAATTGGTCAGTCATCTCATAAGATGTAAATCAGTAACATATTAAATGTTCAAGAGTCTACGACAATTTTAAATGCTTGTACATAAAATGTGGAAACTTATTGAAGGCACCTCGTATTATGATTGTTTAACATGAATGCCCGCCGATATGGCATTTATAAGGACTTAATTTCCTTCTATTCTTGTGTAAATTGCTAGTAAATTGGAGATAAGATGCTAGTCCACGAAGTTTACGGTGGTTGGTGACTGGGTTTGAATCTCTCGATCAGAAATAATTATCACTTTAGGCATTGAGAAAAAGCAGCCAACTTTAATGCAAATACTTTCTGACTTTACTATGAATGTCCGCGGAATTGGTATTTATATATACTTAATTTCCTTCCATTCTTGTGTTAATTGCTTGTGGTCTGATTGTGGTAAGATGCTAGTCTACAATTTCAACGCTGGCTTTGTGACTGCGTTCGTATCTTATGACCAGCAGTAAGTAACTTCCTACACTGATGATTGCGTAAGTATGAAAGGCTAGTGCCTTTGGATATAAATATAAGTGTTAGTATCTATGTAAAATATTGTAGCTATGTGTGTGCGCGCACGCGCGTTTTCGTGTACGGGATCTTTCCCACAAAAGAAACTGACCTTGTGTCCAGCTGTGCTTACGTGACAACGAAAGCGTATAGGGACTACAACGGAAGACGAAGTAAAAACAAAGTGGAAACAGATGAACCGGTTTTGAATAGTGCTAGGCTTAAATAAACGTGAAACAAATATGAATTAAATTAAATAAATCGATTTAATTCACGAATGAGGAAAAAAGAGGGTATTATCTGGAGAGAAAAAAAGCTGCGTAATATTTAGCATTTAAGACACACAATATATATATATATATATATATATATATATATATATATATATATATATATATATATATATATATATATATATATTCCGGGTCGCTTGAGGAAGTCTCATTGACTGAAACAGATGGCTATTTTCTATCATATGTAACTGTTTACCTCAAATAATTAATTAATTATATATATATATATATATATATATATATATATATATATATATATACGCCATAACCATATATGTACATATAATTATATATAAACGCCATAATCATATATATACATATAATTATATATATATACACCATAATCATATATATATATATATATATATATATATATATATATATATATACATAACTACTTCATTTACTCACATAAAATTAATATACGAAAGTATAAATTTATGCGTAAACTTTAAGTATAAGCCTGAAGAGTCCTAGAGTGGATGAAACGCGGAATATTCAGTGTAGCTTAATCGCCATATATATTTTATAACTTACTATATATATATACATATATATATATATATATATATATATATATATATATATACAACATAATCATATATATATATATATAAATATACACCATAATCATATATATATACATTATATATATATATATATATATATATATATATATATATATATATATATATATATATAATAATGTTTACACACTGGTTCTCGACAGATCACCAAAGTTAAGCAACGATGAGCCTGGCCAGGTATAAGATAGGAGACAATGTGGATGTTTTCTCCGCTTATCTCGGCATTGCTTCCAGTCTTCTTCTAACTCACTAAATTTTTAATAGAACACGTTTAATATATATATATATATATATATATATATATATATATATATATATATATATATATCAGGTCAAATGATTGCTTTCCACAGAAAAAAACAGTCCACAAATCCTTCTCTCTCCCCCCTCTCTCTCTCTGTCTATGTCTCTCTCTCTCTCTCTCTCTCTGATATATATATATATATATATATATATATATATATATATATATATATATATATACAATATATACAAAATTAGTCAGTTTCTCAAACTTAAATAGCAATTTATTTCAATCGGTTTTTGAACTTACGTTTTCCTATCTACAGCAAGAAAGGGCATGTAGTTATCCATCGGAATGCAAAGTTTGGATAACATAACAACGTTGCCCTGACGCATATGTTACTGTGTGTTAGACACTTGGGTTTTGCTTGGTATTTTGTTTTTTATATGAAGATATAAAAACTTATTTTAAGTAGAAACTTACTCTTTTTCCATGTGAGGGGATGTAGAAGTACCTGGCATAGTATCCAAAAGCGGAGTTGCCTTAATCAGCAAGATGGATCCATAGATGCCGTTAGATCATCCATCTATTAAAAGGAAAGTAGGTGATTTTTGGCATTACCCATATGTAATCTAAACATTTAGCGTGACAGATCGAAGAAAATATATTTGAAAGTTAAACGTAAGACATCAATGAAAACTAGCGGGACCTGTGGAAATTCCACAGGAGACTCATTCATAAGTAATATATTGATGTCGGCATTCTGTGGATGTTCAGCGTAATTATTGTAGCTCTTTTGTTAATTGTTTTTTTAAAACTGCAAAAGTATTTATCTAAACTAGCAAGGACGTCCGGCGTAGCCTGTTCATAAAATACGCTTAAATATGATATTTTAATTTATGTAGATTTCGTTTAAATTATTATTGAGTCAATTTTCTATCGATTCTTATACGATAAGTGTGCAATAATTAATGCCCCTGACCCACTTCCAGTTGTCTGATCTAGCTGAAATTTTGCATGTGCAATGATTTATATCTCTACGGGTTATGTGGCAAATTACAGCTCTGAACTAACTGTGGTTTCTGTTTTACATGTGTTTGAACGAAGTCAGGTGTGAAATGAAGCCTGCTGAATGTCGAGCAGTGATCCGGTTTTTGTATTTGAAAGGACGTACACCACATGAGACTTTTGATGAAATGAAAGAAACTTATGGTGATAATGCCCCATCATATGACCTTGTAAAACGCTGGCATCGTGAATTCAAACATAGCTGGAACTCTGTGGAAACAGCTCTCAGACCTGGTCGCCCCCCCCATTCTGCCATTGATGAGGCATCTGTCCGTCAAGTTGAGGCTGCCATTTTGGAAGATCGGCGCATTACTATTCGACAAATAGCCCAAGATGTCAAGATTAGTACAGGGCCTGTGGAAAGTATCATTCATGACCATTTGCATATGCATAAAGTGTCTGTCAGATGGATTCCCAGATTGCTCACACCATTCCAGAAGTGAGAACGCGTCGAGTGCTCGAAGATGAATTTAAAGATATGCCAAGAAGATGAGTTAAAGTTTTTCAAAAGACTGATTACACAGGATGAAACCTGGGTCCATCACTATGATCCAAAGCCCAGTCAATGCAGTGGAAGTACTTGGACTCACCACCTCCAAAGAAGGCAAGGGTGCAGCCCTCTGCTGGCAAGGTCATGCTCACAGTCTTCTGGGACCAGGACGGAGTAGTGATGACAGATTTCCTGGCAAGGGATACCACAACTACAGGAGCCTATTATGCTTCACTTTTGAAGAAATTAAGGGAAGCAATCAAAATCAGGAGGCGGGGCAAGATCAGCAAAGGTACTCTCCTCCTGCAGGACAACACTCTGGTCCACAACTCGCATGTCGCCAGATCAGAAGCACGGGCATGTGGTTATGAAATCCTGCCCCATCCTCCCTACTCTTCTGACCTTGCGCCCTCTGACTTTCACCTCTTCCCAGCCATGAAGTTGTTTTTTAAAGGAAAGCGTTTCCCAGATGATGCAGCCTTGATTTCTGAAGTCACGTCGTGGTTGGAGGACCAACCTGGGGTGTTCTAAAAAAAAACGGTCTCCAGAGCTGCATCAAACGATGGGAGAAATGCATAACTCTGGGTGGTTCCTATGTAGAGAAAGACTAATAACTGTGCCAAGTTTCGTTGCTCTACTGCTATGGGAAGTGGGTCAGGGGCATTACTTATTGCACGCCCCTCGTATATTATAAAGTTGTGATTTCAAAAATAAAAAATATATTTATATAATTTGGGTGCATCAGCTTGAATCGAAACCGGGACCAAAACTTATTAAGAATTCTTGGTAAAATTATTTATTACAAGGGTGATCCGCGCTATTTTTTAAATCGTATTTCCAAGTTTAATTAAAGTTTTATGATATGTTTTTTTTTTATTATTCAATTGTAAGGTTAAAGTACAGAATAGGTACAAAACACCCTCCCCTCCCCATGTTAAGAATGGCTTTTTAAATAATAACGTTATTATTTCAGCACGGATCAATAAGTGTATGAGTACCATTACAAAAAATGGAAGGTCATAACAATTAAACGACAGTCACTCGAAAGAAAAAAGATGTAAATGTGATACACAAAATAACACAAACGCTATCGTATTAAAATATAGATTAAGTTTCTATCTGAAGCATAACTGATTGGTTGAAATCAAATTTTAGCGTGACGGACCGATGAACGTATTTATATAGTTTATTGCTGGCCAAAATGATTTTTACAATAATAAAATTGACAAAAAAACAAAATCACAATCAACAAACTTAGGCACATCAGGGAGGGGCGGGGTGCAGGGTCTTTTGTGACTAAAGTTAAAAGAAATAAAAGTATGTAGACTTTCGAGTCTTACTCTTGACTGGCAACATTTACCACAATATCTCATTCACTCTGTGGATCCTAATCTAACTAATAAATCCCCAGAATCTTAGAATAAAAACATATTTACAATTTGTAAACCATTATCTGTATGTTTGTGTATGCAGTTTTTTTTTTTTAACGTAGTCTCATAGATATTAATGGATAGATATTTGCTATTTCAAACATGAGCGTGACAGATTGACCGACAGAGCGTCTTATTTAGTTGAGTCGGCGCATAAGACGTTATCAATATTTGATCTGTGTAAACAGCTTTTATCTTTGGTGTATTGCCAGTGTAAATAGATTTCTTTTTTTTTTTTTTTTTTTACTTCATAATTATAGAACGTTAATTGTAGCCGGCGAAGATACATTCTGTTTGCCCGTGAATAGCGTGGCTGGTGATCTCAATAGTCTATGACGTCAATAAAAATTTGGGTTTTTTTATCAATTGAAAAAAAAAATGCGATTTCAAAAGTGGTAAAGAAGTAGTATGGATATTCGTTTTTTTATTTTACAAATGAGTCACAACTTAGCAAGGCCCAAAAGCCACTCAATGATAAAAGTTAATGAAATCACTAATTTTATTGATGAACAAGGCTATGAGGAGATTGGAAACGATGAATAAAAAAGGATAGGATTTGATTGCTTAAGGGGACAGTTTATGACAATTATTTGTTGACAGTGAATTTAAACATTAGCTACATTGTAGTTAGCAGGGAATTATTCTTGCGGTATCGTGTTCTACGAATGAGAAGTTCTTGGAAAGAGAGTCTGATCATGTAAGTTCAGTTTGGTTTCAGCTGCGCAGAAAAATACAATGAAAATTGTGTTTTTTTCTCGTTCTATTTCACGTGCTTCAATAGATCGTTTTTCTATGTTAAAAGGCGAGAGAAACATGTGTAATTAACAATCGTATTGATGGACAGTTCTAGGAGGATATTGGAAATGAAGAGGTAAAAGGATAGGAATTTGACTGCTTGGCAGGGGTTCCCAACCACTTTGCCACGGAATGATTGGTGTGCCGCGAATAGATAATGGCTGGAGGCCATTTAAATTAATTTTGTTTAATAAATATATTTAATTTATTAATTATGGTGACATCAGCCAATTGAAAATCTGAATTTCTGGAATCTAAACATTTCATGCATATTAATTAATTTTTTATGGTTTATATTAGTGATTGGATGATTAATCGTAAAATCAGAAGTTTTTCAAAGTATTGGGAATCGACATCGGAGTTGAAAAATCCAAACCCTATTTCAATACCAAAATAATTCCTAAATACACATGTTGCAAGAAAAAAAGTATTTTATGTGAAAAAAAATCATTTTTGTATCATCTTTGTTTTGTTATCAGTTTATTACAAAAACTATAGAAAATATTTGGTTTTGTTATAGGTGTGTTGTGAAAATGAAACCAACAATAGAGTGCCGCCATATTGAAAACGTTGAAAACCAGTGCATTAGCCATTTAAATTTACATCTAAAATAGTTATATCGCATATGATGACCCATTCGAGAAAGTACTTTATAAGAATATTGATATTAAATTACTACCTTAATACCAATCAATTAACAATATCAGGAGTCTTCAAAGTATTGGGAATCGGCATCAAAACTGAAGAATTCAGACCCGATTTTGATACCAAAACGATTCCTAAATACACAGGTTGTACAACAAAGAAACAAATGTCAATTTCAAGCTAATCTTACTTCATGCACAAGCAGTATAAATTATCTTCCAAATATTTGTATCATAACTCTTGTTATTGTTTTGAAATTAAAAGAATGATCATTTGTAGTTTTGAAATTAAAAGAATGATCATTTGTAGTTTTGAAATTAAAAGAATGATCATTTGTAGTTTTGAAATTAAAAGAATGATCATTTGTAGTTTTGAAATTAAAAGAATGATCATTTGTAGTTTTGAAATTAAAAGAATGATCATTTGTAGTTTTGAAATTAAAAGAATGATCATTTGTAGTTTTGAAATTAAAAGAATGATCATTTGTAGTTTTGAAATTAAAAGAATGATCATTTGTAGTTTTGAAATTAAAAGAATGATCATTTGTAGTTTTGAAATTAAAAGAATGATCATTTGTAGTTTTGAAATTAAAAGAATGATCATTTGTAGTTTTGAAATTAAAAGAATGATCATTTGTAGTTTTGAAATTAAAAGAATGATCATTTGTAGTTTTGAAATTAAAAGAATGATCATTTGTAGTTTTGAAATACAGAATTAAACTGATTGCTTGATCGTATAATACCTTTCTAATACATTGTTACCGAACATTTTGTTAATGTTTTATTGCGAAAAAAAATTATGAGTAGAAAATATTTATTTTTTTGTGATTGATGTGCCGTGAAAATTTTAAAAAGTTATTAGTGTGCCGCCATGTAAAAAAAGGTCGGGAACCAATGGTTTAAGGCAACGCCATGTCTAGTCTAATATTAGCTTGTAATAGTGAAACCTTGCTGAAAAAAAAAACATCTCTATCATCTAATGTAGAGGTTCCCAACCATGGAGCCGTGATTGATGTGCCGCAGAATGATTACTGGTGTGCCGCAAAGAGATAATATCTAGAAACGCCATTTAATTTCATTTTGTTTATTTTTTTTTTTTTACACAGTGGTCACCACTTATCAAGGCCCGGAAGCCACTCAGGGATAAGGGTTATTGTAAGTACATTACGTTAGTATGGAGATTTGATGAAGTGTTTACTCAGTTAGTGTGGAGATTTGATGAAGTCTTTAATAAAAACATTTAATTTCTTAATCATGGTAACATTGCTCGATTCAAAATCGTTAAATTTCTGGAATCTAAACGTTCCCCGCATGATAATTGGTAAACAGTTTATGGTTTATATTAGTGATGGGACGATTATTCGGAATGTCGGGAGTTTTTCTTTTCAAAATATCGACAATCAGCATCGAAGATGAAAAGTTCAGTCTCGATTATAACACCAATACGATTCCTGAATTTTATGACAAACAAGTGAAGCATGCATGCCCCCCCCCGTGAGTTCACAGTGAACGAGGCATAAAAAAATGACTAAGTTCAGCATCCCCCCACCATTTAGCCCCAGGGGACGTCAAATCCTAGTGAAAATGAGAAACGGTGCAGTTTTAGGCCTTAACTTAATTTGAGTTCTGCACCATGCAAAAAAGAAATGACTAAGTCCATCATTTGACCGCCCCCCCCATTTAGCCCCAAAAGTCCCCAAAACCTTAACATATTTAAACTTGAGTTCAGCACCAAGCAAAACTGCTAAATAGACATACACAGAAAATTTTGGACAAATATGGTAAAATAATAAAAAAATGGAGTGTTTTTATTAGCCCTAAAAGAGCCCCTGGGGCACACCCAATAGTCATCGCGAAGTATAGACAAACAAAATTATATAGAAATCAGTTAGTTACAACCTTTCAGAAAGTTTTATAAAAATCCAAGGTATCAAGTTTTTTTTTTAAATAAGCATCAAAGTATCAATTTTAGCCATTTTAACCCGAAAGGCACCCCTAGTGGGGCAACCGGAGTTTTTCCGGAAAATCCGTTCTGTTACTTTTTTTTACTCATATCATGTTTAATGCCTGTGCAAAATTTCAAAAAATTCCAAGGCGTAGTTATTGAGAAAAGTGCAGACAAACAAACGGACGAACAGACAAGGGTGAATTTGCAGGTCCACCCTCCTTTTGTCGGGGACCAATAAGTCAGTTTCAAGCTAATCTACTTTTATGCAATAACAGTGTAGGTTATCTTTCACATTAATGTATACCAACTCTTGTTAGTTGTATAAGCTGGGAGGAGGGGGATGCAAAAGAATGATCATTTGTAGTTTTGAAATCCAGAAGTAAACTGATTCCTGGAACGTATAAAACCTCTCATCGTTACCATAGCATATTGTAAAGATTTAATGCTGATTCTGCATTTACAGCGACTCGCGATTTCCATGAAGTTGACTCAGCCTCCACAGACTAAGAAACAACGAAATGGAGTTTCATTCTATATTACTAAACAACTTTATTTGTTATCCTCGTTAGTAGCGTTAGTAGAAGAGAGACACAGGTTAGTAGGTTGAAGTGTTCTTATGTAAAGATAGATTTAATACATTGCCAGCTTGTTGAGGAGAGAACAGCTCAGTCCACACGTGTTTATAGCTAGTAGTCGCCGGGACGAAGGAAGCCAATTCACTTGTTGTCGTGTGTGTGCGGGGGGGGGGGTATGTTCTTTCACACGATAAAAAATGTTCGTTTGGGGTACTGCATGTGGAAACAAATGGGAGTTTGAAAGATCGCCGTGCTAGTTTGCAGTACTCACGTTCAGCCGGGGGGTCCAAAGCCCCAGGTGAAGTCTGCTGCCCGGCAGGGTCAGAATGAAAAAGGGTTGAGAGTTTCAGATTCCGCCTTTTATATACTCTGTCACGTGATAGAGAGCTGGCTTGCAATTGGACAAGCCAGGGAGAAAATTACTTCAAATCTCAAGTCGTGAGAAGTAGCTGCTGCCTGTGATTGTAGCGAGTGTCGGCTGCTACACCTCGCTCAGCAGCAAACAAAAAATAACCGAGTGTTCCTTAATTTTTAACAAATGCACTGTCTGTTTTTAACTAATACGAATGTATGAAGGCTACTTTTTTTTATAAATTGGTAGAAATAAAAAAAAAAATTTTAATCAAGCAGATTATGGTTAGAATTTAAGGTTGGGTTCGGGTTGGTTTAGATATATGTCTGTAATTGTATTTATTATATTTCCATTTTTTTCCTGTTCCGGTTATTCCCCTCAGCGGCCGAGCACACCCGAGAAACTTGGTAGAAAGAACCGTCATAGTAATATATTTAATATTGGCTAGGAATCGGAATCGTTTAAAATTTAGGTATTGTTTTGCTACAAATTTATGCATCAAGATCTTGTTCACAATATTTACAGATTCTTTGTAGATATCTTTAAAACATATTTTAGCCGTTATAAATTAAAGTTTTAGTAAGACAAATATAAAACCAATTAGATATAATAAAAAAAAATTAATATTAATTTTTATTGATTATGGACAAGTTTTTCAAAAGAAAACTTCATCGTGACAAAAATAATTCTACGACGCCATTAAAATAATTCTACGACACCATTAAAATAATTCTACGACGCCATTAAAAAAATTCTACGACACCATTAAAATAATTCTACGACGCCATTAAAATAATTCTATGACACCATTAAAATAATTCTACGACACCATTAAAAAAATTCCATCGGTTTTACATTGAGGATTACTCGAAATTTCGAATTCACTGGAATGGTAATACATATATTCCTTCTCCGCTGTGTGTTGCTTGCGACCAAACACTGTCTAATAAAGCAATGGTTTCAAATAAAAGGAAAAGACACCATACTGCTAATCATTGTAACTTTAAACTAAAAATGTCGATTAATTTCAACGGTTTTTATTATTATTATTATTTATTATTATTATTATTATTATTATTATTATCATTATTATTATTATTATTATTGTTATTATTATTATTATTATTATTATTATTGTCATTGTTATTATTATTATTGTTATTATTATTATTTGTTGTTATTATTATTATTATTATTGTTATTATTATTATTATTATTATTATTATTGTCATTGTTATTATTATTATTGTTATTATTATTATTGTTATTATTATTATTATTGTTATTATTATTGTTATTATTATTATTATTATTATTGTTATTATTATTATTATTATTATTATTATTATTATTGTTATTATTATTATTATTATTGTTATTATTATTATTATTATTATTATTATTTTTATTATTGTTATTATTATTATTATTATTATTATTATTATTACTGTTGTTGTTGTTGTTGCTGTTGTTATTATTATTATTATTATTATTATTATTGTTATTGTTGTTATTATTATTATTATTATTATTATTGTTGTTGCTGTTATTATTATTATTATTATTATTATTATTATTATTATTATTATTGTTGCTGTTGTTATTATTATTATTATTATTATTATTATTGTTGTTGTTATTATTATTATTATTGTTGCTGTTGTTATTATTATTATTATTATTATTATTAGTGTTGTTGTTGTTGTTGTTGTTGTTATCAATATTTCGATAATATTGGTTATAGTCAGCTAATGTACATCCTAACTTCCGGCGTAGCGCTACCGGAAGCGGTGACGAAGCAAATCAGTTTTTTTTTCCACTTTTATTGTTCTTCAGTATTTTTATTGTGAAGCAATTTATTGAATTTAAATAAAAGAAAATGACATGATTGGAAAATATAGAATAAAAATCAACAAAATCATAAAAAGATAAAAATAACACAATTAGTTTTTATTTGCACTTTTAATAACAAAATTGAACATTTTTTATTTTATTTGAAATTTTATGAGAAATACATGTTTATGAAATTATAAAAAATGAGTTGTTTTTATTTTAAAAATAAATGAGTTATTTCTTGCAGTGGTGTTAGTAAGAAGAGTTCTTTCAGTGGATGTTTTACTAAGGAATTGGAGCTCAGTCGAACACCTACCATGAAAGCAACGACTGAGCATAGAAAGACTGGCAACGTCTCTTCAATGAGAAAGAAACTGTAGGAAAGGGAACTTATCACACCTCACTAGCTTGCGAAGTCGTTTTTGTATTCTGTCAAATCAAGAAAGTGTGATCTCAATGGCATCTCAACCGATATGACAGCAGTGCTCCACCTTAAAATGTATCAGACTCTCATGCAGATAAAGGATTGTGTCAGGAGTAAGGTATTTTTGTTACAGCCGTAGAATGACCCAATCAAGTATTCAGCGACTTTATTGATACCTAGCAGGACCTGTGTCCAAGCGTTGCCCAAAATGGAATACAAAGAATGATTTAACTATAAAAAAATACCTGTTAAATCTAATATATAAAAAGATATATGTCTGTCTGTCTGTTTCCATATTTTCAAATTCTATCTCATCCGAAACTAAAGTTGCAGAGTGGAGATAGGGGTCTCAAGTGATTGGGGTTTTTTTTACGCACTGTACTTTTATGGGTCATTAACCAGTAAAAATAGTTTATAATGGGCCAAAAATGGGTCAAAATTGAAAAATCGTTATACGTTTAGTTTAATTTTTAATCAGATCATATGGGTGCACGTTGGTATAGTTTTGCTTTCAATTTAACTGATAGCACTTAAATACTTTTTTTACTTTTGAAATCACGACTAAAATAGTTAATACGAAATTAGGACAATTAAAAATATCACTTTTTTTTTTACAAGGAAGTCACCACTTATCTAGGCCTGGAGGCCACTCAGGGATAAGGGTTATTGCATGTACAGTAATCAATGGGATAATATTGTAGTAATCGCTAGTAATGGAGATCTGATAAAGTGTCCTACTTAAGGAGGCGGTTCATCAGGAACTTGTTTATGTTAGACTTGAAGACATCCAAGTTGTAGTCAGGTGGGAAACAGACAAACGGAAGAGAGTTCGACATGCATGCACTTCTAAGAAAGAAGCTTTGTTCATGGAATCTACGTTTTGATTTAGGCACAGATAACGAGTGGGGAAAATTATTGACAGTAGTTTCAGCTAGACGGGTGTTTTTTGCTACAGATTAGCGAGGGGGGGGACAGAGATTGGAGCTCAGACGAGCACTTCCCGTCGAAATAACGATGAAACAACGACAGGCTCGCAACGTCACTTCTGTGGGAGAGAGGTTGCAGGGAAGAGAAAAGGGCATCCCCCACTAGGCTACGAAGTCTATTTTGTCAAGGCAGGATATGCTGTTTTTAGCAGCTCCTGCCCAGATGTGGCAGCAGTACTCCATCCTTGTACGTACTTGGCTTTTATATAGATAGAGAATCACATCAGCAGTGAGATATCTACTGGAGTGGTAGGAGTATCTCACCATTTTTCCAGTGACCTTGGCAACAGACTTGATGTACGTGTTCCATTTCAGATCAGGAGTAAAGGTCAAGCCTAAAAGCTTGTTAAAATATGGAGCCCCAAGACGAGAGCCATCCATTTCAATTGATGCCAGATGGGGATCAGGGCGGTGATGATGTAAAGACAGGAGCTTAGATGCATTAAAAATAACCAGCCACCTCTTCTCCCATTGTGCCACACGCTCAAGATCAGAGGAGAGAGAATCAGAGAGAACTTTCTCATCTACGGCTTTTGATGTGTTGCCAGAGATGGTCGTGTCATCAGCATAGATGTCAACGAATGATTTAAGTATGTGTTTTGGGAGATCATTGATGTAGTTCAGGAAGAGAGTTGGGCCCAGTATGGACCCCTGAGGGACTTCAGCATTAATACTGTGGGCCTCTGATTTCTGCCCATCAACCACTACTCTTATGAGCCTATCAGAGAGAAATGATTTAATAATTGAGAAAACATTTCCAGTTATACCTGTAGCTGGAAATCTTGTGAAGTAGGCCTTTATGTCATACCTTATCAAAGGCCTTTGATATGTTAAGAAGAATGCCTTTGTCGAGAGATTCACTAATCCTATGAAATATAACCGTTAGCTCATCTGCTGTAGATCTAGCAGAACGGAAACCATAGTGCGTGTCACTAAGAAGGTTATTGCTGCTGAGGTGGTTGACTATTTCTCTATTTTATATGGATTCCAGCAACTTATTCATGACACAGAGGAGACTTATTGGCTTGTACTGAGAGGGAGATGAGCTGTCACCTGAATTCTTAAATACAGGGCATACTGATGAGGTTTTCCATGGCAATTCTCCTTACGACAACACTTAAACAGTTTTGTAAGTATGGGGACAAGTTCTGGTTGAAGCAATCATAGTTAAGCATATTTTATGACCGGGCAAAGCTGCCCCTCCAACTCCTGCTAGTTTTTTAAATAAGTCTACATACATGTTTGTGAAGGACACGGAAAACTCAAAGTTAGTTTCTTAGTTTATCGTTCGTTTCATTTTTTTACTAATTTATTTTCCATGATTCTGATCTTTTTTTACTGAATCCATTTGTCTACAACAAACACTTGTAATTTTCTTTGCTGCTTCCAATATTTTTATATGATTTGGATTCTATGGACTAACTGTTCTTACCTTTAATTTTTCCCAACTATAAAAAATATTTAGGTTATTTAGTATATGCAGATTTTCCTTTGGAAGTGAGGGTTGCTTTTGTTTGTTTCCATCTTTCTACATAATACAAAACGGAAGTAAATCGACTTTGCAAACTAAAACATAGTTTAGGGGTTAGGGTTAGTTTTTGGGTTAGGGTTAGTTTTTGGGTTAGGGTTAGTTTTTGGGTTAGGGTTAGGGTTAGTTTTTGGGTTAGGGTTAGTTTTTGGGTTAGGGTTAGTTTTGGGGTTAGGGTTAGGGTTAGTTTTTGGGTTAGGGTTAGTTTTTGGGTTAGGGTTAGGTTAGTTTTTGGGTTAGGGTTAGTTTTTGGGTTAGAGTTAGGGTTAGTTTTTTGGTTAGGGTTAGGGTCAGTTTTTGGGTTAGTGTTAGGGTTAGTTTTTGGGTTAGGGTTAGGGTTAGTTTTGGGTTAGGTTTTAGGGTTAGTGTTAGGGTTAGATATGATCGTTTTCTTCTATTTAAAAAAGTTACCCAATTATACAATCTGAAATATTGTGTGTGTGTGTGTGTGTGTGTGTGTGTGTGTGTGTGTTGTCCTTTAAAAACAAATTTTCCAGGCCGTTTTAGTTTAATAGGCTGGCAAAATTATGATCTCGTTTATTTTTATCTCTTTTTTTTTTATTTTTGTCCTATTTAACTAAACAGAACGTATTTAAAACGTAGTATATTTGATGATTCAATATTTGTTTTGTTTTGCGGCCGATCCCATGTTGGAATGACGAAGAGGTCTTACGCTATTATTACATTGGAATTGGTTGGGTGAATCTGGCGTGTTGTATTGTTTAAAAACGATATTCGCTTAAAATTAACTTTAATGGATTTCTGAAATTTCGATCGGTATTATGTCATACGAACTTATTATTTTACTTGGCCAAAAAATATGTGTAACGATTTTCGGTTAGCGGGACGGGACGCCATGTTTGAAAATTTCAAACATGGCGTCCCGTCCTGCTAACCGAAAATCTCCGTGCTAGAGAAGCGAAACGGACAGTGGCTCGAATATCCGTCTACTATGGTACATCATTCTCCCAGCCCATGCTCTATCTGTTGAGCTGGTCGACTAAGCGATATCTCTTGAAAACTCTGGCGTAGTTGTCCCTTGAAAACAAAAACATGGTGAAACGAATAGATGCTTACTATCAAAACAGACTCTAGCTGCTTCTTTTTGTTGTTGTTGTTTTTTGGCATCTCAAATAAGGTGAGACGCTATCTAACCGTTCGAAAATCGTGAAATATCGAGACAATAATGGACTAACGGAATGAAAGAAAGCAACCAATGAAATCGTTTGAAAAGTTGGGCGATGATTGTAAAGGGGGCGGATATTATTTTCGTCGAAAATGAGGTGTGGTTAAAAGGTGAAAACAGTAAGGAATTAAATGAAATAATCCCAGTCGTTAGTGGCAAGGTAGTTCTATGAAATAATGGCCTCATTGTATGATGGAAATGTGTGAGGAGAATGTCTTGAGGCGGGGGGGGGGGGGTAAGTATTGTGTTAATTCCTCTAGATGTGTGTTGTAGGAAGATACGATACAGCTTCAAGTGGAAAACTTGCCCTAGATTATGAGAGCTTGTGTGAGCATCTTTATTATTTATATGTCGTCTGCGTTTTCGAAGCTATACTGTCTTTTATACTGTCTTTTATACTGTCTTTTATACTGTCTTTTATATAGAATATATTACAAATTTTGAATATATTTTTATATATTTATATATATATATTTTTGAATATATTTTTATACTGTCTTTTCTATAGAGAGGAAAAATCGTTATACTTTTATATAGGCACCGCCAAAAATGGCCGCAAAATCAAGTTGTTGTTGTTTTTTAAAACGAAATTACGTTTATTAAAATCCATTATTTCTGAGTAACTTTTTTTTTCCAGAAAGATAAAACCCTGAATTTTATCATATAGAAAACAGAATAATGTAAAACTTTTTCTACTATTTTTAATTCAATTTTAAATGTTAAATTTTCCCAAAAAGTTAACAATTGACATTTTTTGTCTTGCACAAAAAACGTACTTATATATTAAAAAAAAAGGGTTTTTGAAATAATTAATTAATTTATTTATTGTCTAACTAAGATTTAGGATGATTTTCTAAGAGAATATGCAAAAATATTATAATATAAGTACCTGAATTTCAAATAATTCCACTTATTCATATAGGTAACCAGATATTCGCGTTGACGTAGAGTTCAGATCGACTCTGTTTACGTTTTCGTCTGAAACAAAGCAAACTATGGAAGACCAAACAGGCCAAAAAAAACTTATTTTTCAGTGACGAAAATTTCAATGTATTATTAAGCTGAGGCTGGCCAGTACCAGATGGGTGACCATTTGTATGCGTTTGGTTTTTAATGTGTATGTGTGTGGGGGCCAGACTCCCCAAAATGGGGGGGGGCAATTTAAAGCAGAATAAAAAAAAATTATTTCAGCGCGTTTGGTCCACCATAGTCAAAGGCGGCAAACGTTTTCAAACGGGATCGAAAAAAAAGATGCTATTTTTAACACAAAGGGCACAATATTTATCGAATTTTTTTGGGGGGTATCGATTATTCAAAGCATGCCCTGTTTAATAATGGTCATGCATTATTCGGCTCGCTAAAAAAAAATTGTTAATTTATTTATCAAAAATTTTAAAATAGCTTTTTTCGTATAAATATTAAAAAAAATTTTTTTTTGTTTTGCTTAACTTAAATTAATTATTTTACTTAACATATTCACCGAATTTCATACTTCAAAACTCAAAAGCGGGATAATTAAACACAATCGAAGTTCTGATATTCAGACGTCAAAATAAGGTATGCAAACAATTTTTTTTTTTTTTTTTTTTTTTTGAATCTATAATTCTGTCCCTTACAACACAATATGTTGATTTCAGTCTCAGATGATTATTTTAAGCATATTTGTTCCCACTTCAAAACAAGGGGGGGTTTTGTAAGCAAAAAAAATATATATATAAATATCGTTTATGAAAAATAAGTACACTCTTATAAAGTTCATTCTTCTCCTAATCATCGCTGAAAATTTCGTATTGATCGGATAATTACCTGATTTTTGGTAGATTTTTAAAAAGACGGTCCGTCAAAAAGTACTGACCTGCCCCCCCAGTTTTGGCGGTGCCTACATTATCGTATATGTAATAATCTGATTGCAGAAATTTCCCTATGGATCAAATTACCGTAGGTTTACAACAACAGATGCTACATACAAATTTATTATATCTAAATTATTAGCAGCCATCTTATCTAACTTTTGACTGCCGTTATAGACACATTTATTCATTAGATTAAACCCCTGTATTGCATCCTAGTGGAGGCATCATGACGATCGCCTTCATCTAGAAAAAAAAACAGTTTTTATTTTTCCTTCTCTATCTACAATACTCTTCCCGCCTCCAGTCTACACCTGAAACTATGTTCTCCAGTCACCCTTCTTAACTGGAGTATAAACAGCGCATTAACTTTCCATTTCCTTTACACAAAATGATAATCTCTTCCTTACACATTTCTAGAAGTTCTCATTCACTACTAACTCTCAACCTGCCTATTCGAGAATAGATACTTTATTGAATGAATTAACACACTAGCTGTTAAAAACATGGCGGCTAAACCACCGTTTTCTTTTCCGTTTCATTTTCCTTTTCCCCACTATATTACTTAAATTCTCCGTAAATTAAACTTATTGTTTTCTGCAAAATAAAACAAAGACATAATCATGATATTCGAGGTCCGCCATGCCAGTGGGCAAACGACAGATTCTGTAAACAAATACGCACGAACACATAAAGACACCCAGACAGAGTAAGATATACTTATAGGGAAACAGGGAGAGAGGCAGATAGACTGATACCCTGATAGAGAGAGAGAGAACGCGCGACGGACAGTCAGACAGACAGAGAGCCAGAGATACAGGGAGAGCTAGCGAGAGAGAAACACCTTTTGGAAAAAGATTACACACTTTTTATTTACTTTAGACAGAACATTTTCTTTGCTTATAAACAATACGCATAGAAATTTTCATATGCATAAACATTATAGGCCTTTCTTTTACTTACAAACAATACGGACAGAAATTGTTTTGTATTTTTAATCTTGCACACTGAACTTTTAATAATTTTAAAGGGGAAATAGTATGCTGACAACAAATACGGCATTGCAATTGTCCGCAAATTAGTATTTTTTCGATTATTAACCGATATACTTTTATTTTGTTTTGGTTTTGCGCATTATTATTATTATTATTATTATTATTATTATTATTATTATTATTATTATTATTATTATTATTATTATTATAATTATTATTATTATTATTATTATAATTATTATTATTATTATTAATATTATTATTATTATTATTATTATTATTATTATTAATATTATTATTATTATAATTATTATTATTATTATTAATATTATTATTATTATTATTATTATTATTATTATTATTATTATTATTATTATTATTAATATTATTATTATTATTATTATTATTATTATTATTAATATTATTATTATTATTATTATTATTATTATTATTATTATTATTAATATTATTATTATTATTATTATTATTATTATTATTATTATTATTATTATTATTATTATTAATATTATTATTATTATTATTATTATTATTATTATTATTATTATTATTATTATTAATATTATTATTATTATTATTATTATTATTATTATTATTATTATTATTATTATTAATATTATTATTATTATTATTATTATTATTATTATTATTATTATTATTATTATTATTTCGATGACGATTTTTTACAAAAAATGACCGTGGGGATAATCGACATGCATAAGAACAAAATTATTTTATAAAAATATACAGTCGCAAAATTATTTTATAAAAAATACAGTCGCAAACTTATTTTATAAAAAAATACAGTCGCAAAATTATTTTAAAAAAAAATACAGTCCCAAAATTATTTTTTAAAAAAATACAGTCTCAAAATTATTTTATAAAAAATACAGTCTCAAAATTATTTTATAAAAAATACAGTCGCAAAATTATTTTATAAAAAATACAGTCTCAAAATTATTTTATAAAAAAATACAGTCGCAAAATTATTTTATAAAAAAATACAGTCGCAAAATTATTTTATAAAAAAATACAGTCTCAAAATTATTTTATAAAAAAATACAGTCTCCAAATTATTTTATAAAAAAATACAGTCGCAAAATTATTTTATAAAAAAATACAGTCGCAAAATTATTTTATAGAAAATACAGTCGCAAAATTATTTTTTAAAAAAAGGGAGGAGCATTTTGGTTTACCTACGATATTTGGGACATATTTGCGTTTTAAGCACATAATTATTTTCGAGAAAATACTGTTGCGAAATTATTACAATAAAAAGTATCGTTTACTTACGTTATTAGTGACCCATTTGCGTTTTAAAAAAGAAGATCGCATTTGAATTGTCTAGAAATAAGTAGTTTTTTTCTAAGAGAAAAACCAGTATCGTTAAACTACGTCATTTGTGACCTATTTGCGTTAAAAAAAATATTGCATTATCATTGTACTCAAATAGTTTTTCAAATATTAAGCAGTATAACTTTTTTGTATTATTATTTTTGTAAACAAATACAGTTGGGTTAGATCTAGATGATTAAGCACAAAGTTATTTTATAGAAACTACAGTTGCGAAATAATTAAAAAACAAAAAAAAGTAATTTTGGTTTACCTGCGTATTTGTGACCTATTTACGTTATAAAAAGACTAATATTTAATAGAAGTTTTCGGGAAAATTTAATAGCGTAATTATTGAACATCACGTGATTATTAAATTTTAAGGTGGAAGCACAGGTTACTTGCAAAACACTCTTCTCTAACACGTAAAGTATGGGTTTCAAACTAATAACATTATTATTTCAGCACGGTAACAAAAATACAGAAATACCCAAAATTTACATTTTTTCCGACCGACACTGTACACCCAAAATTTCAAGGTTGGTCCATAGTATTTTGCGCGTGGATTATCAAGATTAAATTTGAGGCAGATATTTTGACAACTCACTCTCCACAATATCGGGTGTTGATTCCGAAAACCGTTCTTAACAGAGGTATGTTGGGGATGTCGATTCCGAAAGCCATATTTACCATGAGAGTGTTGGGAGTGTCTATTCCAATAGCGGTTCTTAACATGAGGTGGTTGGGGGTTGGGGTTGGGGTTGGGCAATACCAACAACAGCCGTACTTACTTTTTACGAGGGGGGAGGGCATGCTTCCACCGGGCAACGCCGGTTAACGAGTCTTGCTTGTATATGATAATATTATATGAAGAAGAAGAAGAAGAAGAAGAAGAAGAAGAAGAAGAAGAAAAGAAAGAAAATAGAATAAACAGAAGATGAATAGAGGAAAGAGAGAAGGTAATCCCGGTCGTTGGTGGAAAGGTATTACTATGAAATAATTGCCTCAGTGTATAATGAAAATGTGTAAGAAGAAAGTCTTGGGGGAGTAAGGATTGTACCATCCCCTCTATATGGCTGTTGTTCGGGAGAGTAAATTTTGCCGGAATTTATAAAGGAAGATACGATACTGGTTCAAATGGAAGCGTAATAGCCGGAAAACATAAAAAGATAAAGGGAGCTTGTGGGAGCATATTGAATGTACAAGTGTATGGGAGGGTGGAACATTTGTTGATCATCATTCAGTCTCGAGCAACGTCTGGTCTTCCTGCTAATATATATATATATATATATATATATATATATATATATATATATATATATATATATATATATAAATAAATAATCGGAGCTTTTTGGGATATCAGCATCATATGTATATATATATATATATATATATATATATATATATATATATATATACATATATGTATATATACATATATATATATACATATATATATATATATATATATATATACATATATATATATATATATATTATTTTAATTTGAATTCATTATTGAGATGAGTATTATATTAATTTATTTATTGCGGACTTACTCCGGATGGCAGTGATTGCTGAGAATACAGTTAGGAGATTCAAAGTTCCTATCCGTCGCAGTTACCACCTGACGAAGGCCAGAGGAATAGTTGGCTGAAACGTCGTGAAACAACAACTAATAAAGATGAGAATAATAGTCTGCAATAAATAAATTAATATATATATATATATATATATATATATATATATATATATATATATATATATATATACATTTGTAGTGTAGTTTAGTTTCGTATATGCAAACTTGTATAATAGTTTATAATTTATTGATGTTATTTTCGTAAGTATGTATACACAAATTAGAAATAATAAATTTACTAATTATTAAATATAACATTTTTGTAGAATATTCGTAAATTAATGTAGATAGTTAGTACAAATAGTTGGGTTTAGTGACTTGTTTGATAAAATTCAAAATGGCGTAATGGAAACATATTAAAGGTATATGTAACTTCGCTTCCAATTTTCGGATTTTAATCATGTCAAATCACACGTGATTGATTTTGCGCTACGAAACAGATACTGTCAAGAATTGTAAATGTCAACTGATTTTAAGGAATAAATTATAAGATGATCAACATCATGAATTTTGGAATATAGTTTTTGTCATTTATTCACTATATACTCTGTAATTACATTGAGCTTCTTAAATAAGGATTGGTATATATTATAAGAAAATATATTTCTACAGAAATATACATAATTGTGTGTGTGTGTGTGTGCGTGCGTGTGTGTGCGTGCGTGCGCACGCGCGTAGTGTTACTTTAGTAATTCATAAAAATAAAACTGGAAGGAAATAAATAAAAATCCGGGTCGCCATTTCTTTCTTTCTTTTTTCTTTTTAGCATGAGTCGTTTATTACCGTTTTTCATTCTCCCCGTCTTGGCACCAGCTCAAAAGCCTCTCGCCATCGTCCATTTCGCCCGGATACATTTTTCTTCTCCAACCACATGTCGGCCGTAGCCAGCCATTTCTCATCTTCAGCTGACACGTCCATTTCCTTCGACATCGACTTTGTTTCTCCCGACCACGTGGTGTCCCTTTTTTTTTTCTTTTTTTTAACAATGGCAGCTCGCGCACACATCCCAATTTGCATACGTGCATTTTTTCGGCTGCTGCTGCTGCTAATACAATCATTTGCCATCCATCCTTCGGTTGCTGCTGATATTTTCATACGCGCTCGTATTTATCATTTGTTACAGTAATAAGTAGGCAGTATTATATAGTGATATATAATGAGAACATATTAATTTTATTTATTGCGGACTACAACTGCGGAAGGCAGTAATTGCAGTGGATGCAGTTAGGAGATTCAGAGTTCCTATCCCGTCGCGGTTACCACTTGACGAAGGCCAGAGGAATAGTTGGCCGAAACGTCGTAAAAAATATAAGAAAAGATGAGGATAATAGTCCGCAATAAATAAAATTAGTCAGTCTAGAGATTAAAGGTTTAATCCTCAGTGTGAACCGATACTCAAAATTAAGACTTCTACCCATTTATTGTTGATTCAAGAACATCCTACCCCCATGAATTGAATAAAGGGTTCCGTTCTAAATTCCGTGCAGATTTCTGAGTTCGACAGAAAGAATTCTAATTTCGACAAGATACAGCTGAACTAGATTGGAGGTTACATCGACAAAAACGTTGTGACAAATAACTCTAAGTTCGAAGAATTCAAATAATACGAATAATCAATCCTCATCTAAAAAAATCAGAAACGTAAAATAGATAGATAGATAGATAGATAGATAGATAGATAGATAGATAGATAGATATGTGACCCGATGGGGGGGGCGATGCCGGGAGAACCTTGCTAGTTGATTAAGAGACAGCCTGTTGTCTGGGTGGCCGTATTAACACGAATTCAGAGAATTCATAAGGTTGAATTCTAATGATGATGATGATGATGATGATGTTGATGATGTTTTAAAAGAATACATCTGTGTCTTGATAGATGATCAAAATGATCCCCCTACAAGAATGGACAGCCGAAAAAGTATCTACGCCGGAATGAAAGTCATAAAAATAATTCCTAAGCAGAACAGACACACACTTATGTGATCAACAGACGACCGAAAGTTAAAACGCTGTCAATGGCTTAACAAAGAACCGTACGACTAACGGCGAGGCTATAAAAATTATCTGTTCAGAAGAGACCAGCACGGGAACATGCCAAGGGAACCCGTTGAGAGGTAATTGACCGTGACAACCCGATCTTCTTGGCGTATCGACATTTATTGCCTTACTGACTTGGTAATTTGGTCTGGTATCGTGGCAGGGGGAGTGGTGGGGGCGACGAGGCTCGTTGAAACCTGAAAACCTTTTTTTTTCTCTCCAATAATTGTAAAAATCGTTTTTTATTATTTTCTTTCCTTTTTTCTTCCGCGATCGGGCGTTCAGAGTTCGGCAAGACATTACTGGAACCCCCCCCCCCCCGCCCGAAACAAAAGCGCGACCGTTGATTTGTTGACCATCACTCGCGGGCGTATTGGGGGAGGAGGAGTTGCCACCAACCGATATTGTAAAAAAGGTAGGGATCGACCCACATACTTTTTGCCACGCGCCTAGGCGGCATGCACTTCTCCGAACACGCGCCTCTGTGAACTTTCCCCGTATACTGACGATAGAAAAAACGAAATACTTTGTTAAAAAAGAAAAAACGCCAGCCCCTGTTTGCATGACTAGGCCAGTTGTGTAAATGTATTATTTTTAAAGTTGAAAGCAACAATTATTCTATGTTCAGAAAAGCCAATTAAGCTTTGACTTTTTTCTTTGTTTGAAAACGCCGTTGTTGAATGCAGTATATTCTTCAGACAGCCCAGTTGACAGCTTGGAAGCTGATTCAAAGGTGAAACCAGTGAGCGGACCATTGCGGTGGGACCAGACTCGACCACTAGACTAAAACACAGGTATCGGCATCAGTTGCGTCTCACGCCTAAGCCTGTGCATCTGAGCTGCCCTGTATGTGTTACAGACAGATTATTGCTGTTATCGTTTAATTTCTTTTGATTTCTCTAGAACCACTCCCAGAATTCGTTCAACTTGACCACATATGCCTTAATCCTAAATCCTGTGTATCCTAATATATATTAATACTGTATTCTTGTAGGCTAAATAATCTCTTTTATTCCAACTGGACAAAACCAATTGCTCTTCTCTTCAAACTGCTATTAAATCACGTTCATCGTACTTTGTATATACCATGGGAGAGGGGGGGTTATCTTCTAGTCCTTAGCTTTAGAAGGCAGAATTTTAAAAATCGATACTAAACATTTATAGTTATCCATATTGAGTAGGCATGCATTATCTATAATTAATACCTATACTCTATATCTTATCTGTATAAGTAAGATACTTACTAACCATGGTTTATACTTATACTTAAAGTTATCTATATTAAGTAGAAACTCTCTATTTTGCCCTTAGATGGACCAAAGTACTGGTGATTGTCTTTACATGAAAACCAAAAATTAAAGATCGAAGCTCATTTTGAATCGTGCCCAAACTCCTTTATTTTTTCCAGTGTATTTATTAATCCATAAACCGTATTTAGTCCTCGTTTAACTCTAGTCGATACGAACCTTAAATCCACACCCCATACTCATACATACCCCAACCATCTCACTCATAACGCGTGAATAACAACACCTTCCAATCAGTGGCTTAGCAACTGTTTTTGCCACCCGGAGCGGTCGTAAAATGTGCTCCCCCTGCTGGCATTTGATAACCTGTTAAACTTCAAAATTCCAAAAAAGCCCCCCAAAAATATTTATTTTCATCGAAATACAATCAAGGATCTAATTTTAGACTGCTGCTATTAGTTCTAAACTTTCATCTTATTACAGTACTCCTATGCATATGCAGTCGTCGTCAAAGAAAAAAAACAAAAAACGTATTATTGAAATTATTGAAAAAAAAAATTAAATTGACTGGCTACGTTCTTTACGTAGCCAGTCAATTTAATTTAATAATTTTCTTTTCAATAAATAAAGTAAATAAAGACTGTATATGCAAATAAATAGAAACCAAATATTTTTCAAAACAAAAACATATAATTTAAATTATAAAAAAATTGTTAAATTAAATTAATTGGTTACACAAGCAAATATAATAATAAATTTAAATGAGAACATTTGAAAATATAATAATAAAATCCTTTTTTTTTTAACTGTTTTTGTTGTTATTACAGTCCGAATGTTCGCCAAAAACATGGCTTTGTCAAGCAGACGATAATCCGATGTAGTTTTTTTTCCTTTCCTTCATAATGTTGTTATTAAGAGATTGAGCCCCCCGAAGAGGAAAAACGTCTTCTATCGGCACTGTTTGAAATCCGATTGTGTGTAATCGCTCGATTTAAGCGCGAAATTTAAGAAAACATTTTTATATAAACTTAAATAACATTTGAAAACCTGAAAATTTTATGAAATGATAAATCATTTTTATTTTTTTGTTGTTGTTTCAACCCATTTAAAAAATAGTTTTAAAAAAATTAAATAAATTTATTAATAAATTGTAAGTAATGCTATAAATTTATTTTTGTGATAGAATTGTCGCAAGGCATCAAGTCGTTTGAAAATTTACAAACATATATTCGCGCTTTTTTTTCGGCAAAGTTATCAATAACTCTATCAAACTTCACTCCATCGACAAGTTCCCTGTCTATGGCGAGGATTACTAAGTCTGTAAGCCTTGTCTGGCTTATTGTTGATCGAAGATAGTTCTTTATGAGCTTCAGTTTCGTGTAAGCTGTTAATGCTAATAGTTCGGATAAGGAAAATGCGCAGCAAGATCACAATATTAGGGGCGGAATCCCAAAGGTGGTATCTTTGTATGAAGTTCAAAAGTTTAAGAGGTCCATTGATTTTGTCTTTTCCTGAAGCGTTCACAAAATATTGTAATCTCTTCTTTTCGGCAAAGAATTCCTCTTCTCTATATCTTCAACTTCACAAAGCTGACAATCATAATTTTCATCAAGCAGATTTGACGGTTTAAGAAAAGCGTATTTACTTGCAAGATTGTGAACTTGTAGAAATCTGCAAGATATTTCTTCAGTCAACCTGTCTATGACAGACAGCATTTCCCGTCTCAACTCAGTATCAAATCCCACCGCTTCATCAGTCAATCGTTCACCATCCATTCCTTTCTTTTTGTGGACACGATGCTCAATATTTATCCCCATTTCAGAGCAGAGTTTTTTTTTTGTTTTGTTTTTTTACTCGTCTATTGCAGTTTCCACCATCTTTTTCTCTATTCTGAAGAATGCAATCTCTCAACGCCGTCAGTCTGGCAGAACTTTGTTGCATACCTAGCCCTTTTGTTTAAGGTACTTCTGGGCATCATTGATTTCTGGGATAATAATTTTCCAAAGGCTCATAAATAAAAGAAACGGAAATTACAGTACCGAGTTCAGAATTAAAAGTGCATCTGATCTTGTGGTTATATTTTGTCCTTTTTCCGTGTGCTGTTCCAGGGTAATGACGACTTCCAATCATTTTTTATCACAACATTTACAGCATCTACTCGAATACTTCATCTAGTTTTCACAGTCCGCTTGATACTTAGACGGGTCAACTGAATCAATACGTGCCAGCGATGTGTAGATGCAAACAAAAAACAACGAGAATAACTGTCGGGCCAGAAAATGCAACACATTGAACTGCTACATCATCTGCATATGCACAAATCAAATTTAGTGTATGGCATAAATAGAGCTTTTGGCTGGATTTCGGTGATGTGTTTCTGCATTAGGTGATCGGTGGCCTGCCATAACAGCGGCATTGTCAAATGCTTGGCCAATACAGTCATCAATCTGAATTCCATCATTATCCAGTTCTTTCAGAATCAGTTCAGAAATTTCTTCCACGTTTTTACCCTTTTTCTTGATGAAGCGGAGAAACGACTCCTCCATCTTCACTTCGTTTTCTTCAATTTTTACGTAGTGCAACATTTCACTCATCTGGTCTGTGTGAGATACGTCAGGAGTGCTACAAAAAATTATGCAAAAATATTTGCTTTCCTTGATCTGATCGATGATTTTCTTTCTCGTCTGCTTTGCCAAAATGTTCACAAATTTATTTTGAATTTCTGGTGACAGATAAGAAGTAGCGATTTCATTTCCCAGGTTAACTTTCGCCAAATGTTCATGGAGCACAGGGTCATACTTGGCCAATAAATTTACCAATTCTAAAAAAAACCCTTTGTTTTCTTGACCTCTTTCATCATCATGATGTCTTCCCAGTGACCTCGTAGTGTCAGGTTCTACTTCGCGAGAAACCTGATGATGTCCAGCAATCTAGCTAGGATTTCCCGCCACTTCTTAGTTTCCTTCTCAATAAAATTTTGCTCTACTTTGTCAATTACATTTCCTTCAGCAAGTCGGATCTCTCGCTCCTTCCAGTTGAGGAACGCTTGAGCATGAAATGTTCTAGCTTCGTGTTCATAAACTTTTGGATTTAATTTCCACCAATTCATAAAACACGCATCAGCAGAAAAACTCGCCAGTCCAGTTGAAAATAGTCTGCAGCAGAAGCAAAATAAGGTTTATCTGGAAGGAGAATACACCATCCATGTTCGCAAACTTTTCTCACCGTTCCGCAAAACCCGATAGAACCAGATTTTTGTTAGCTTTCTAACGTCACCTTTTGCTTTCGCTCCTGGTCACGCTACTTCCTTAAATTCATGGTCGAGGTGTTGCACATGGTTAATCGCAACAGATCATAGACCAACATCTGTAAAATCGGTTGTATGTTTTCGCTCCAACTAGTGATTGCTTTTCCAATTCTTCAACTTCACGCGCATCATCGCCATTGACAGTTTTTTGATGTATCAACGCTGTCAATGTCGAGTTCCGAAGTAACAGTATCAACGTTAACAATAGCAACTTTATCTTCGGTCTCAGCATTATTTTCGCCTTTCGTTTCCGCCATTTCGGCCGTAGAAGTCTTTTCGATGAATTCCAACAACGCGCCTTTATTCTTTTTTGCTTCCTTTTCTTTTGTTTTCGCTTTTTACGATGTCACACCGCTCTCCTTCATTCTCCTCCTTACAGTACCTCCTTTGAAAATTCATGCAAGTATTCTGAACAAATTTCAAATATTATTTTATAAAAAAATAGCACGGTATTTCTCTACATAAGCACTCATTTAACAAAGTATTATAGAAAAATACAAGGAATGGGCAATCTTGACTACAGTCGTACGCAAGATGGCGGCGGCAAACCGATGTAAAAAATGGAATGGAACGCAAATTTTAGCGAAACGAAATTAGCAAGTCGATTGTACAGCCTAGCAAAAAAAAAATCGACTGCTGATAACAATAAGAAAAAATTAAGAGGAAATTTAAGGGGAAAAAACTCTTTAGGTCATTGCATTTCCAAGCGAAATGCTTCTTATCAGAAGAGGAGATAGATCAGAATTATGCAAAATGCAAATATAAAAAATGGCTTAATGACATTTAGAAATGAAATAAGAATGAAGGAATACGATAAAAATGGTAAATAGTAATTAAAAGTAGGTACAACATATAAAGGTGAATCGGAGGATAGTATATATATGTAGGTAATATTAAAAAAAAAACGTAGGCCGTTATGAAATAATTGGGATCAGTAAAGAAGAGCCAATAATAAAATAAAAATAGGGAAGATATAGGCGAAAGTGGAGAATGAGTTCTTTTTTTTTCTTCTTAAATTTCCCCTTATTGTTTTGATAAAGTTATATGAAACTTTTATTCTCCATCTTTCATTTTATATATATATATATATATATATATATATATATATATATATATATATATATATATATATATATATATATATATATATATATATATATATATCAAGGCCCGGAGGCCACTCGGAGATAAGGGTTATTGCGTGTACAGTAATAAATAGGATAGTATCGTAGTAATCGTTAGTATTGGAGATTTGATAAAGTGTCTTATATATACATATATATATATACATGTATATATATATACACACATATATATATATATATATAGAGAGAGAGAGAGAGAGAGAAAGAGAAAGAGAGAGAGAGAAATAAAAGAATAGGAATGTCGACGAGACGTCCAGAAAATTCTTAATAAGCTAAAGTGACCCTACTTTAAGATGCTGACGTGATTCTCCTCATCCTACCTTTTGTTATATCTTCCTGCGATAGGATGGAAATGGATACCCAGACCGATAGAGGGTGTGCCGCAATTACGTCATCTATTTATGTTTTGGAGAAAATAATATTAGTTCTAATGCATAAGAGAAAAGAAAAAAATGAATCAACAAATCAGCAGCAGCAATATCAGCCAATTTCAAATCCAGTTCGTTCCACAGAAACGTGTTTATTTATTCATTTAAGGAAGTTGACAAACGTAATATGGCCCCCTCCCCATAAGTATCCGATATCCTTCTAGAAGGAATTGTTAGTTAGAGTCAGCTGGCGAACTTCTTGTATTTTTAGAGTTCTTTATATTCCATCTTGGGCAACGCTTGGACACAGGTCTGCTAGGTCTCAATAAGATCGCTAGGTCCTGCTAGGTACCCGCAAGGTCGCTGAATACTTGATTGGTCCATCCTACCGATGTAATAAAAATACCTGACTCCTGACACAATCCTTTATCTGTATTAGAGTCTGGTACGTTTTAAGGTGGAGCACTGCTGTCATATCGGTTGAGACGCCGTTTAGATCACTTTTTGATTTGACAGAATACAAAAACGACTTCGCAAGCTAGTGAGGCGTGATGTTCCCTTTCTTACAGTCTCTTTCTCATAGAAGAGATGTTGCGAGGCTTTCTATGCTCCATCGTTGCTTTCATGGTAGGTGTTCGACTGAGCTTCAGATTCCTTGTACAATATCCATTGAATGAACTCGTCTTACTAACACTACTGCATGAAATAATCCAAGCAATACGAATTGTTTACAGAACGTAAATAAAAAATATTTTTGTTATAGTCAGCGAACGTACTTCCTAACTTCCAGCGTAAGGCTACCGAAAGCGGTGACAAGGCAAATCATTTCCTTCACTTTTATTATTTTTCAGTATTTCTATTGTGATTTTAATATTTTTATTTTTATATATTCATAAACATATATTTATTATTTAAATTCAAATTAAAAAAAAAATTTCATTTTGGAATTAAAAAATATATTTTTATAATTTTATAATAATATATTTCTTATAAAATTTCAAATAAAAAAAAAACTTTTTTTTTTCTGAATTTTTTGAGATGAGGATTGGTTATTCTAATAAAAATCTTCGACTCTAAATTATCTTAGTGAATGCCCCTTCCGATATAAATCTGGTATAATTAACAATGTATTAACCCGAGCCAACTTAATCTTGTCTTCCTCAACTACTTTCCAACGAGAAATCAATAACAAATAGATGAAACAAAAGTTCTTCAAGGTTTTATTGATAAAAATGTACACTGCATTGACATCTAATAAAAAAATGGAATAGACTATTTACTATAACAAATTTAAAGCTTCCAACTTTATCATAAGCAGTAATTCTTCACCTTCGACAAAGTCACTTGGTAATCAATTCAAATGCCCATTGGGAGAATGCGCCTCCGACAGAAACGGTGCCCGGAAAACTCGTTCCGGGAAAACTCGTCTCCGGAAAACTCGTCTCCGGAAAACTGGTCCCCTTTCGCTAGATAGGAAAACTGGTCCCTTATTGAATAAATATCGATTGAAAACACATTTTATGATCGTTCTTGAAGGAGATATTATTTTTTAAAATAGACTATAGCCCCCCCCCCCCAATATTTTTTAAAAATATTTTTACTTGTTTAATGTTTTTTGTTTTTTTTTTAAATAAAATCGATTTTCTAAGTGTCCGTTTTCTACCTAACTGGCTAAGTTCTTAGTGGTTTCACTTATATTAAAGCGTTTATTATGTTCATACAAAGTTAATTACAAATTATTTTTGTTCTTATTTTAACGATGTTTTTGGAGTCATAAAAACAATAATTAAAAACAAAACCAAAAAATTTAAAAATAGACAGCGATTCGATTTTTCGTTGCTTTTTGTTTTGTTTTTTTTAATTATGATAGTTTTTTTGTTGTTATGTTTTTGTTTTCTCTCATACAAAATGCACTCATACGTTATTTAAAATTATAATTTTATCAATTATCAACATTTATTGTCGTCCTGTCAAATTTTGCAAAAATTAACCAATAAATTAAAAACGAAATATTTTTTGGCGCGAGGATGTGCTAACAATCTCTCGTTAACTAATTTCAATTTTTTTAAATTTTTACTTCAAAATTCTAAAATCAATCATTAAGAGAAAAAGTAATCACTAAATAAATTTATTAATCAATTTTCGGGTTTGTATTACTGTACACATAGATTCGAAAAAGTTGTCAAAAAACAAATGTATAACAAATAAATGTTATCAAAGGCAAGATAAATTACTTTTCTACCAAACTGGATATAATTTTCGTGTTTTTATTCAATTTAACATGTTTATTCAGCTCAAAAAAGCATACAGTGTTTACCGATGTATTGGAAAATTCAAAATGGCGGCCTACTCTCTCTTTAACACGGTAAGTTCTGGAAAAGGTGTTATAAATAATAAACTAGAGAAAATGCTATTAAAAAAATACCGAATATATGTCAAGTTATGTCACGGTAACATATATTGAGCAAATTTCTAACAGTATTTTGTCTAGTTTATTATTTATTACACCTTTTTCCGAACTTACCGTGTTAAAGAGAGAGTCGGCCTCCATTTTAAATTTTCCAATACATCGGTAAACACTGTATGGTTTTCGAGCTCAATAAACATGTTAAATTGAATGAAAACACGAAAATTATATCCAGTTTGGTAGAAAAGTAATCTATCTTGCCTTTGATAACATTTAATTGTTATATATTTGGTTTTTGAAAACTTTTTCGAATCTATGTGTACAGTAATACAAACCCATAAATTCTTTTTATATTAATATAAAAAAAAAGCGGTCTCGTTTATGAACATACTAACCGCTTTAAAATAAGTGAAACCACTAAGAACTTAACCAGTTAGGTAGAAAACGGACACTTAGAAAATCGATTTTATTAAAAAAAAAAAACATTAAACAAGTAAAAAATTTTTTTTTAAATATTATGGGGGTTATAGTCTATTTTAAAAAACAATATCTACTTCAAGAACGATCATAAAATGTGTTTTCAATCGACATTTATTCAATAAGGGACCAGTTTTCCTACCTAGCGAAAGGGGACGAGTTTTCCGGAGACGAGTTTTCCGGAGACGAGTTTTCCCGAGACGAGTTTTCCCAAATTCGACAGAAACATATACATAGGTATGACTACCACGACATTGTTTAGGAGACTAACATCACATCGATCTGAACAAAGTGTCATCTTTAAACATCTGACATACCAGCATTCCATTCCCTTGTCCCAGTTTCGAAAGTTCCTAGTTGATAACACTTTCTTGTACAATGTAACAATAAACGCAAACTTGAAATACTCGAAGCTATACTAATAAAAAGTAAAAAAAAAACTAACATAAATAAAATAAACTTTACTACTAGCCTTAACCTTTTGAAGTGTTTATAAAAAAATAATTAATAATTTATTAACCAATGAAAATTAAGCATCCATGAATATAAATAGTAAAAATCCAAGCAGTTTAATTAATCCCTGAAAATGAATCCAGAAGAATTTGAAAGTACTTCGACAAATCAAAGTTATGGTTGTTACATCAGCTAGTTCCCACCTAAAGTAAAGACTACAATACGAAAAATAGAAAGGATCCCATGTAAATATAATAGAATAAAAACGTCTATTCAGTTTAATGACTTATGTACACACACACACGTGCGCACACACGCACACACACACACACACACACACATATATATATATATATATATATATATATATATATATATATATATATATATATATATATATATATATATATAAGATACTACGAGGTCACTGGGAAGACATCGATGATGATGAAAGAGGTCAAGAAAACAAAGGGAATTTTTTTAGAATTGGTAAATTTATTGGCCAAGTATGACCCTGTGCTCCATGAACATTTGGCGAAAGTTAACCTGGAAAATGAAATCGCTACTGCTTATCTATCACCAGAAATTCAAAATGAATTTGTGAACATTTTGGCAAAGCAGACGAGAAAGAAAATCATCGATCAGATCAAAGAAAGCAAATATTTTTGCATAATTTTTTGTAGCACTCCTGACGTATCTCACACAGACCAGATGAGTGAGATGTTGCACTACGTAAAAATTGAAAAAAATGAAGTGAAGATGGAGGAGTCGTTTCTCCGCTTCATCAAGAAAAAGGGTAAAAACGTGGAAGAAATTTCTGAACTGATTCTGAGAGAACTGGAGAATGATGGAATTCAGATTGATGACTGTATCTGACAAGCATTTGACAATGCCGCTGTTATGGCAGGCCACCGATCATCTGATGCAGAAACACATCACCGAAATCAAGCCAAAAGCTCTATTTATGCCATACACTAAATTTGATTTGTGCATATGCAGATGATGTAGCAGTTCAATGTGTTGCATTTTCAAAGACAGGCTCGAATAGTTGAGAATAGTAGTGGTTATGTAAAAAAAAAAATACATTCTGGAACACCCGATTTAATTCTACCACTCTTCGTAGCTCTTCAACTTTTTGTGTTAAAAAACATAGGAGGCTTGCCAGAGTAAAAAATAGACTTCGTGGCTTAGTAGGGGATGCCTTTTCTCTTCCCTGCAACCTCTGTCCTTCAGAAGAGACGTTGCGAGCCTGTCTTTGTTTTATCGTTACTTCCATGGCAAGTGCTCGTCTGAGCTCCAATCTCTGTTCCCTACTCGCCAATCTTTCATGATAAACACCCGTCTAGCTGAAACCACTGTCAAAAATCCCCACTTTTTATCTGTGCCTAAATCCAAACGTAGATTCCATGAACAAAGCTTCTTTCTTAAAAGTGCCCACCTGTTGGGCTCTCTTCCGTCGACCTGTTTTCCACCTGACTTCAACTTGGACGTCTTCAAGCCCAACATAAACAAATTCCTGATAAACCGCCCCCTTAAGTAGACACTTTATCAAATCTCCATTACTAACGATTACTACGATATCATCCCATTGATTGTGGCGACTACTATGTAAAAAACAAAAACAAAAAAGAAACCTTTCTCTTCATGTTAAGGTTGGCTTTATAAATAATAATGTTATCATTTCAGCACGACCAGTAACTTTTATTGTGTGGATTTCTACCAGTAATTTTTTTTTATTATTATTTATTTTTAAATCATTATCAAGACTCGAAAGATATGACCATATCGTGACGCTTATCTTTTTCTTCTTATTCTCGCGTAACGCTCGACACTATTTGTTTTTCTATCATATATAACTATATTGTTTAATTTTCAATTTTATCAACGGCTGTTATTGAGCAGCCATTTTTTAAATTCTACCTCAAAGAGGAGAAACTAAGTTTGCTTTGAACCAAAAACACACGAAAAAGAAGTTTAAACACAAATAACTTTATTCGGGTATGTAGAAGTCTTGCCTTTATTTGTTGCCTATTTGATTATAATTTATTTTCTTTTTCCTTTAATTACAATAAATGTCCCAATCCTGTTTTTCTACTTGGGTACGCGTATAAGTTTAAATGTAGATATAATATCCTTTTTAATAAAAAAAAAATCTTTATAATGTTTTCTCTTTATGTTTCTTATCCAAGATTTTGTTAAACTCATGAGAGATTTTTATCTATATTTTTCACTGGCTTCCAAAGAAAAGTGCCATGAAATTATTTCAGAAGAAGCAGGAGCCGGACGCCAATGTACAGCTGGCGCCAATGAAATTTAAAAACAGAACAATTAAAACCTTTCAATAATCAAGTGAACTTCCTTGGATGAGGACATTTAGAGCTGCGAAAAATTTATAAAAGGAGTAAGCAAGTTATCTCTCAATACATGACCAATAAATAAAATAAATTAAACTCTGTGAATCCATGTAAATCTGTAAATGAGATTTATAACCCATTCTCCGGGCCGTTCTCAGTCTTATCTTGCAAATGAACAACTTCTAAAAAAAAAAAAAAAAATTTTGCTTATTTCATTTTTTATTGTAAGAAAAAAAAAAAAGAAAAAAATTAAAGGAATCGGTCAGGAATTGGAAATTAGGCGATAATTTTACCGATTCCGATACCGATACTCCCAAAAGCCCCGATTTTTCCGATTCTCGATTCCGATTAATCGTCCCAACACTAATACAGAGTGACTAAAAAAAACGGGCCCCCAACTCTAATTAGGCCTCGTTTCTTAGTGTTTTGTCCGAATGAAATGAAACTTTGGTCATAATTAGTTTATTATATTCAAAACATCACATCAAAACAAGTCTTTGGCCTTTTTTTTCTCCGTTCTGTAAACTGCTCAGAAAGACAATTGAATGTTCTGTTTTGTTTTTTTTGGTCACCCTGTATATAATATAATATAATATAATATGGTGCCCGGAAAACTCGTCCCGGGAAACCCGTATCAACCCCCCTCCCTTTTACTAGGTAGGAAAACTGATCCCTTATTGAATAAATATCGATTGAAAACACATTTTATTACCGTTTTTGAACGAGATATTGTTTTTAAAAGAGACTATGCACCCCCATAATTTTTTTTAAAAAGTATTTTTAACTCTTGCTTAAAAAAAATAAACTTGGTCACGGAGTCAAGATCCGAAAAATGAAACCAAATATTTATTTAAAAAAAAATACTCTAGTTAACACTTTTTGTGTCATTACGAAACAAAAATAAAGAAAGAAAACACGTATTATCAAAGAAAGCAATTATTTTATTTAGAAGAATTAATTCACTTTAAATAATTGTTATTACAAAACAAAAAAAAAAAGAAAACACGGTCTTATGTAATTTTGGTACCGCGCTGAAATAATAACATTATTTCGAAAGTCATTCTTAACATGGGGAGGGGAGGGTATCGTTTAAAAGTCATTACGGAGGCATTTGTGCAGTACTTAAATATATACAAATTTATTTTCTTTTGGAGGCTCGTTTTAAAACTATATCTACCTCAGTATTTTCTTTAATTTTCGGACATTTTTTGTTAAAAATTATTTACGAAGTAATGTCAATTCTGACATTATTTAATTAAAAAGAAATAAGTAAACTCTTTAAAATAAGTTTAAACACCAAAAACTTACAAAGCTGGGTAGAAAACGAAAACTTAGAAAAATCAATTTCATTTTTTTAAAACAATAAACATGTAAAAATATTTTTAAAAATATTATGGGATGTGCATTATTACCTAAAAATATACACATTTATTTTCTTTTGGATGGGGGGGGGCTAGTTTTAAAACTATATCTACCTTAATATTTAATTTTCTATTTTTGGGCAATTATCCTCCTAAGACGTGATCCTCTTATGTCAGACATTTTGTTTATAAGTAACACTCGACATCACTTCTTTTTTTCTTTTTTTTTTTTTTAAACTAAAGTAACTCTTTTCATTGAGTTGAAAGACCGAAAACTTTCAAAGCTAGGTAGAAAACTACAACTTAGAAAAATTCAATTTTTTTAAAACAGTAAACAAGTAAAACTATTTTTTTTAAAATATTATGGGATGTGTACTCTTTTAAAGACAATATCTTCAAGAACGGTCATAAAATGTGTTTTCAATCGATATTTATTCAATAAGGGACCAGTTTTCCTACCTAGCAAAAGGGGTAGAGTTTTCCGGAGACGAGTTTTCCTAAATTCATATATAAGTTTTCACAAGTGACGGCACGGTCCTTACCAAATTCCTCCACGCAATTTGGAACACCACCGTCGTATCGACACACACGTTCACAAGCAGGAAACGAAATTGGAAATTAAAAAACGTTTCAATTATACCAGTCATCATAGGAGCAACTGGGCTTATGAAAAAGAACTTTAAAAAGTACATAGCAAGCATACCCGGTGAACCAAGTGCAAGTGAAATACAAACGATTGCACTGAAAGGGACGGCTAGAATCCTGAAAAGATCTCTTGGTTGGACTCACTAAAATAGGGGTAAATGTCAGACATCTGGTTGGATGTCCCATCCCCTAGAAGAAAAAATTTAAGAAAAATGAAAAAAAAAAGAGAAAGACCGAACAATCTCGCCGAATCGACAGTCACAAAACGAAAATGCAATAACGCGAGACTCGTTATCAAAGACGTGTATTTCAAAACCACTTATCGGCTTGCCTTGTTCTTTTCATAGCTGTTGGGCGAAACCAAATCGTCACTTTGGGGTAAGATGGGTGTAGTTCATTAGTGGACTTGATTTGTAATCGAAAGGTCCCGGGTTCGCTTTTCGCCGCAGATAGGCCCGACTCATACGCTTGTGCGCTTCCGCGCATGCTCGGCACATATCAGCCCAGATGTAGTCACTATACTCTATATGAACAGATGGTGATTGTCGGGGTGCCCGGAAAACTCGTCCCGGGAAAACTCGGCTCCGGAAAACTCAACCCCGGAAAACTCGACCCCTTTCGCTAGGTAGGAAAACTGGTCCCTTATTGAATAAATATCGATTGAAAACACATTTTATGATTGTCTTGAAGGAGATAGTGTTTTTTAAAATAGATTATAGCCCCCATAATATTTTTAAAAAATATTTTTTACTTGTTTAATGTTTTTTTTTTTGTTTTTTTTTAATAAATTCGATTTTCTAAGTGTCCGTTTTCTACCTAACTGCTAAGTTCTTAGTGGTTTTACTTATTTTAAAGCGTTTATTATGTTCATACAAAGTTAATTACAAATTTTTTTTTGTCTTATTTTAACGATGTTTTTTGGAGTCATAAAAACAATAATAAAAAACAAAACAAAAAAATTTAAAAACAGGTAGTGATTCGATTCTTCGTTACTTTTTTTGTTTTGGTCATTTAATTATGATAGTTTTTTTGTTTTGTTTTTTTTGTTATGTTTTTGTTTTCTCTCATACCAAATGCACTCATGCGTTATTTAAAATTATAATGTTATCAGTTATCAACATTTATTGTCGTCCTGTCAAATTTTGCAAAATTTAACTAATAATATTTTTGGGCGCGAGAGATGCCATGTGCTAACTCATTTTTAATTTTTTTAATTTTCACTTCAAAATTCTAAAATCAATCATTAAAGAAAAAGTAATCACTAAATAATTTATTAATCAATTTTATTGAAAACTCCGCTATCGTTTATCAAGAATCTTTTTAATTTCATTTTTTGTTGGTTGCTTTTCGGAGGGAGATATAGTTTTTACCCCCTCCCCTCTCTCTAAATTATATTTTAAAAAATATTAAAATTTGTTATTTTCTTTTTAAAACCACATCTCCTTCAGTAATTTCTTTAATTTTCTATTTTTTAGCGATTATCAAGACCCCTAATATGTGATATACCGGACATTATTTCTCGTTCTCACGTAACACTCGACATGTTTTTTGTTTGTTTTTTGTGGTTTTTTTCTTTACCGAATAAACGATTCCAAATAAATTAAACAACAAACAACATAGTCGGAGAAGTAGAAAAACGATTTTACCCTTTTATAAACAACAGTAAATAAGTAAATTCTTTTTATATTAATATAAAAAAAATATGCGGTCTCGTTTATGAACATAATAAACGCTTTAAAATAAGTGAAACCACTAAGAACTTAGCCAGTTTGGTAGAAAACGGACACTTACAAAATCAATTTTATTTAAAAAAAAAAAACAAAAAAAACATTAAACAAGTAAAAATATTTTTTTAAATATTATGGGGGGCTATAGTCTATTTTAAAAAACAATATTTCCTTCAAGAACGATCATAAAAAGTGTTTTTAATCGATATTTTTTCAATGAGGGACCAGTTTTCCTACCTAGCAAAAGGGGACGAGTTTTCCGGGGTTGAGTTTTCCGGAGACGAGTTTTCCGGAGACGAGTTTTCCAGAGACGAGTTTTCCCGGGACGAGTTTTCCTAAATTCGATTGTCGGGCCTATAGTAACACCATCGCTATGAATGTTGGCAACCTTCATGTGCCCCCTCCCTATGAGTACCTGATTCTAAAACGAAATTGAGAAAATAAATACCAAATGATTACGAAAAATACATAACATGCTGATTCATCTGAAGAGAACTATCCTTTTTTTATGAATGAGTCATTTTATAAATAGGTCATTTTATGAATGGGTCATTTTATGAATGAGCCATTGAGGTCAGCTTCCGCTGTAGTTGTTAATACTAAAGCTATTTGTTGCACAATCGCTTGTGGTCGCTAAAAATTATCGACACAATGTCATACGGTTAACCAACATGTTTACCATATAGCGTACGACTTGCCGGATAAGCAATCTAGCAGTATATTTATATGCTCTAACTAGCTAACTCGTGTCCAGGGAAATTAGATTTAGGAAATTATAATACTACTAATAGTACTACAAATACGGAATGAAAAATATAATAAAAATAATGATGATACGACTGATAGAAATAACCATAATGGTACTAATAAAACTAAGTATAACGATAAAATAGTACTATTAAGTAAGAAATAAATAAAATACTAATTAGAATGGTTAGAAATGAAAGAACAATAAAAAAAATTCATAACAGTAAGAGAAATAATAATCATTAGAATAATTGTAACATTAATATTAATGAATAGTAATAATAACAAAAGCAGTAATAATAGAACAAAACCAATACTGCTAATAAAAATACGTCCATTAAATCCGGTGATTTTGAAAATTTTTTAAAAGAATATATTTGCTTTTTGCAAGTCAGTTTCTATTTAACCCATAGTTGGGACCCTAACAGGTACTACCACTCCGGGTCAGAGCGGACCTGGGAGCAATGGTAATTAAAGGGTGGCTCCACACTTCCCAGAGCCCGCAAGCTGGGGCTTCACCATCGGATATAGTTTAAGGTCATATCCAGAACCCCCATTGAGGGACTTTTACCCTCTGCAGGGGGGCAGTCGGTGTATTCTAATGCCCCACCGACAGGGCCAGAAGAGAAAAGGATATCTCCTACGAGACTGCAAAGTCTATTTTGAACTCTATTAAGCAGGACAAGTACTTTCTAGCAGCTGCTGCCCAGATGTGGCAACAGTATTCCATCCAAAGAAGAACTGGGGCAATTTCACCAAAAGTCAAGAAAACTCATGACTATGCACAACGCACTACATCCAAAGGATGATACTGGCCGACTTTATGTGAAAAAAAAGAAGGAAAAGATGACTGGCTTGTATAGAAGATTGTGTGAATGGCACGAAAAAAGAATTAGAAAAATACATAATGAAGAACACTGAAAGAATAATTATCACAGCAAGAGATACTGAAAAAAATAAAAAATAAAAACGAACAAGACAAAAGGAGGGACAAAGAATAAGACAAGAAAAGTAAAATGGGAAAAGAAGAAGTTACACGGACAATTCATAAACATGACAAAAGATGAGACTAACGAAAACATTTAGACATGGCTACAAAAAGGAAACCTAAACAGGAAAAATGACTCCCGAATAACAACCGCAGAAAATAACGCTTGCAGAACAAACCACACCAAAGCAAGTATCGACAAAACACAAAAAAACTAATTGCAGATGCTGTGGTCAAAGAGACGAAACACTAAACCATATAATAAGCGAATGCAGCAAACTAGTCTAAAAAGAATATAAGAATAGAGACGATCAAATAGGGAACCATGCAAACAACTGCATTTTGAATGCACTCACAAATGATACAACCAAAAACGGCAGCAATACTTGAAAATGAAAATCACAAAATCCTATGGGACATAGGCGTACAAACAGATAAACCCATCCAAGCAAGGAGACCATACATCATAATAGCTAACAAGAAGGAAAAGTCCTGCCAGATCATAGATTTCCCAGTTCCAACAGACCACAGAGTGAATATCAAGGAGATAAAGAAGCGGAGCAAATACACGGAACTGGCAAAAGAGCTCAAAGTGATATGGAAAATGAGACAGCGATATTAAAGCCAAGATAACACCTCTAATACAGTATAGAACGATAAAATTGTCGCCCTAGAAAAGACGATATAATTCCATTTCCGTTTGATGAAAACCGATTTTCAGTTTTTGTTGCTGACTATTTACTAGTTGGCCAGTTGTGTACAAATACCAAGAGCGATAGGAGACTTCTTATCATGTCTGAAAGTGACACAATGTTGAATAAGCGAGATCGGAGATGCACCACTGTACAACTCATGCTCTCTACCGATCCAAATTATTACAACAGGACCATTACCAGCACCATCAAAATGCATCACTGGATTGCCACGATTAAGAGGGACGTGCCTAGGGTAATGAAAACAAAGTTTCTGGCCACAGTTATAGTTTTTAATGTGGTTTAAAGTGAGGGCCACATCATGCCACCTCACATCTTCGAAGTCGGCTTGAAAGTCAACACCAAAATGTACCTGGATGTGCTGAAGAGTGTGGTGATCCCCTGGTGCAATCAGGTGGCTGCTGGCAGTCCCTGAGTGTGGCAGCAGGACTCGGCACCAGCCCACAAATCTAAAGAGACTCAGGCTTGACTTCAGAAGGAGTGCTATAACTTTGTACCCTTCTCTCACTGAACCCTTTTCCCTGCTCGACCTGAACTCGCTAGACTACTTTTCGTCATACATCAAGAACATAACCAACATAACCTCCCACAATAACAAAGCTCGTCTGATCGTTGCCATCCACCCAGTCTTCGCCAAGCTCCCACCGGCACTTGTGGAGAAGGCATGCTCCTAGTTCCGGACCCGTATCGAGGCGATGATTGAGGCTGAAGACGGCTACATTAAATAAATGTCAGCTCTACTACAAAACCAAGTTACCTGAATTGAATTTTTAATAAACGTTTTCAAATAAAGCTGTAGTATTCTTTAGAGCGATAACTTTATCGTTTCATTCTGTAGTAGAAGCACCCGCGACATGAATTGTCTGAAAAATTATAATTAAAACTTCTTCACTCAATCAGACAATTTATATTTGACTGAAAGTTATTAATAAGAGTCGATATTCGTTTTTTTTGTTTTTTGTTTTTTGTTTTTTTTTTGCATTATACAAATAAACTTCAGTGAGAAAAATTAGGAATATCAATATATTACTGTAGTATTTTTAACGTACGTACGTGTGTTACGGTTTCCAGATTATAAATTTTTCAATCGGGAAATCCTATTTATTAAAAAAGGGCATAGAAGGCGATAAGATACTATGAACATTAAATTAGTATATAGATATTAAATTAGTATATAGACATTAAATTAGTATATAGATATTAAATTAGTATATAGATATTAAATTAGTATATAGATATTAAATTAGTATATAGACATTAAATTAGTATATAGATATTAAATTAGTATATAGATATTAAATTAGTATATAGATATTAAATTAGTATATAGATATTAAATTAGTATATAGATATTAAATTAGTATATAGACATTAAATTGGTATATAGATATTAAATTAGTATATAGATATTAAATTAGTATATAGACATTAAATTGGTATATAGATATTAAATTAGTATATAGATATTAAATTAGTATATAGATATTAAATTAGTATATAGATATAATTTGATATTTGTAGCATGTTATCAACTACTATCATTTTTTTAATAAACTAGCATGGGTGCCCGATGTTTGGAGGTGTGTGTTGAGCAAAAAGAAAAAAAAAGTGGTAGTAGAAAGGCAGGCTCGAACCCGTACCGCGAAGGAGGAAAAGAATGGGAAAAAAACGTGATGTCTTTCGCCAAACCGGAAGTGATGTAGGTTTTAATTAAGGCAAGACAATCGAAAGGAGAGGATGACTTTCAAAAATGTCGGCGAAAAAGCGACCCCCCACCTTGTAGAAAAGTGCCCAGTTGAAGGTGAAGATATTAATGTTTTTAGCCAATTCTTCGATATCTGTCATCTGAAAGGTCGAACTTCAAAACGATACTGATCTTGGTAAAATTCTTTGCCTCTGTCGAAAGTTTTAGGCAGACATGCAAACATACATATATAATACATACATACATACATACATTTATATATCGGTAACTAAAAAATTTTCGACCCAAACTGATTAAAAAGCTTGTCCTATCTCTGAATACCCTTTATGTAAAATTTCAAATGTTTAGACCAGACATTGTTTGAGTAATTTGGTAGAGACTGCAGAGGTAAATTTTTTTAACTTTGGCCCCTATTATGACCCCTTAACATTTATTGTTTTGAGCTCAAATCAAATTTAAAAGTTTGATCTATGTCTAAGTAACTTACATCTAAAATTTCAAGTGTTTGGACCAAAAATTAGCGGAGGAGTTTGACAGAGTTTTCAAAAGTCAAATCGTTGAACTTTGACACCTTGACAACCAAATTTCTGGCCGAAAACCGATTAAAAAGATTTTCTCAAATCTCAATACCCTGTATATCAAATTTCACGTCTGTAGACTCAAAATTGACAGAGTTATTGCGTTGAAAAATGTACACACACAGACACACACACACACACATAGACACACACAACGACACGTTCACTTTTATATATAGATAGATAGATAGATGGGATCTCCTGATCACCGAAGGCGGAGTGTAACAGATAAAAACATTAAAATGTAAAAGAAATTATATTAGGCCGTACGTGAAACAAAAATATATCTTCTTGGTCTTCTGGCTAGGATCAAGGGTAGTATCTGTTCTGTCTAAAGATGTAATAATGATATTATGGAGTGCTATTGTCACATTTGGGCTGGTGCATCTACCACTAGTCTCTCACTTTTGATCAGGATTCAAAAGAGAGTCGCCAACCTGATTAGTCCTGAACTATCAACTAAGCTCCAACCTCTGTCCCATCGACGAAATGTTGCATCCCTCTGCCTGTTCTACAAGTATTAAGTATAGCGGAAGCTCCGATGAACCATAAGCCCTTGTACCCCCTTGATGTAAATACCCCCAACAAACCCGACAAGCAGCAAAGTCCCACCCCTACACAGTAGAGATCCCTAGATGTAAGAAAGCCTTTTACTCTAATAGCTTCTTCCCCAGAACTGCTAGATTTTGGAATTCCCTTCCAGGTCCCTGCCTCCCCAACTGTACTGACATGCAGAAGTTCAAATGTAACGTGAACAGATATCTTGCTGTTCAACTCCCCCCATAGTATCCCTGCAACTTATGTCTCTGATAGTAGCCCCTACATCAAAGTGGCACTGTGCCTTGTTTGGGATGAAAATGTAATAAAAATAAAAATAAAAAATATTGTGGGGGTTCCGTTCGCGTCGGGCGTCCATACAATGGAAATATGTCAAAGACTCCTATAAGGATATTGGAGATACAGCGAAATAACTAGGTACGTGCAAAATGAATGCCGATGCTCAAAATGTATAAACATTTTGAGCCCTCCCTTTACTTAAAAATTCACCAAAAATCAGGAAATTAACCAATTTTAATGAAATTTTCAGTATTTATAAAATAATGATCACGGAATATTTTTAAAGCATCGTAATTTGAAACAATAAAACAAAAAAAATTTTTTTTACAAGAACATTACGAAAGAAGACCTAAAGTCCGTATTAATGAATTCGATATAACTCGAAGAAAAATGAATTTCTCGAACTACCGATATTACCATTGAATTAAGCATTGTTTATTGAATATTTTCACACAAAAAAAATTATAATAGCAAAAATATTTCTACTTTTTTTAAATTACAAATTTCGCATAATTTTTATATGCAAGATTTTAATAATTTCCTTGCTCGCAAGAACGTGAAACTTTCGGCGTAACATAATTTTTTTATAATCTCGAACAATAATTTAAAAAAAATTAATTTAAAAACAGGAACATAAAAAATAATTAAATTAAAAAATGATACAAACGTTCAGAATAGGAATATACGGATGACCGTATGGAAAAAAAAATAAAGAAATCTGACACCCCTACCTCCTTTTACTATCATGACTTCATTTTGAAACAGCGTTTTGATTCGCTGAAATTTTGGCCTGTTGTATATTCGTGTATATTCGTGTTTACAACCTGTTATCGGTTGCGTTTTGCCGAACGGCATAATTACTTGCTATTTGAGGGCTAATTAAGCTATATTTTGTATAAACAAGGTGTTTTTTTTTAATTTAATTCAATATCTTAGGACTTTACTTTACTAATTATCTTTGAAATAGACCCAGAAAACTAATATTAACCTTTTAAAGGATTTTTACAATAAATTTCTTTAACTTCAAAATTTAGCTGATTTGGTTAGCTCGCCGTGAAAACATTTTCATACCTTTTTTTTCACGTGTACAAATATTTTTTTCCTTTAGGAAAGTAACTTTAGTAATAACAAGATATTAGGTACGGGCAAAAATGTGCGGATAAAGATAAAGGGACCTACTTTGAAAGCCGATTTATCATAATTTTTTGTAGGTTTCCGACTGTTTTTTAATTGTATTTGAAAGATTAGAGACTAAAGTTACTTTCCTAAAGAAAAAAAAAATTTGTACACGTGAAAAAAAAAAAAGTTATGAAAAATGTTTTCACAGCGAGCAAACCAATTCAACTAAATTTTGAAGTTAAATAAATTCACATAACGTTTGAAACGCGTTAAAAACGATTTCAATGATTTAAAAACATTATTACAATGATCTAAACATAATTTTCAATGAAAAACCAAAACACGGAATAATAAAATAATGTTAAAAAATACACATTGTTGGTGACCACCTCCTTATATATATATATATATATATATATATATATATATATATATATATATATATATATATATATATATATATATATATATATATATATATAATATATATTTATTTTATTATATATATATATATATATATATATATATACTACAATGCAACTCATCATATATATATATATATATATATATATATATTATCTTGAGTTGATCATATTGAGAAGTGATACACGAAATACCATTAGCGTAAATCGAGCTTAGGTATTTCGGACGATGTTAAAACATCATTAAACTAACGACTCGCCAAACAGCCGCCGATAGCGTAGTGGTTAGGACCCTTGACTGTCGTACAGGCGGTCGGGTTTCAATCTTTATATATATATATATATATATATATATATATAGCCAGTAGAGTTTATTTTCCTAGAAGTATATCCAATGAAACAACATGTGTCTACCAAAAGAGTGCTCAATGAGTGAACAGAGTAGGTATATTAAATTTATTTATACAAACATTAATGGCTACATATGTGCATACATGTTTCTGTAATCACCCGCGTTGGGGGATTACGTCTTCAGGCCAAGAATTACCGTCGAAACTGATATTTCAACCAAATACATTTTCCTATTTCGTTTGTCAAGTTCGAATGTAACCTGGGTGGGAGTCATAAAACGGCGAGAGGACAAGTGAGGTCTTTGAAGATAATAAACATCTTTTTCATTTCCCTTTCCCCTTATTCAACCTATCTTTTGGTTTTTATGGCATAAGGTACTTGAGAATTTTGTTTTTTGTCTTGGATTCTGTAAATTAAGAACATTTGCTATGGTCACTAAGTACTAACCGGTGCCTTTCAATCTACATCCATCCACACACATACATGCAACACACACACAACACACACATACACAGACACAGCCACACACACACACACTCACGTTAATACATATATTCAAAAGCGAATCTATGCTGTTCGCTTTTATTTTACTCACACACACGTACTGAAACTAGGCAATAACTCTAAACTATGCAGGAATAAAGTTAAAATTAAAATAAGGTAAATAAAACAAAACAAAGCATAAATAAAATAAATAAAAATAAAAACAAATAAA
>NC_136513.1:50112803-50117803 GCF_053919585.1 Euprymna scolopes
TGGAAAACGCCGTGAAACAACTCTAGATTTACCTTTATCAGCTCTCTTACATACCTTTGTAAGGTTCTGACAAAGTTCTTCACAGTTTGATGATACCTTCCTATCATTTTCGATATTTCGAGGGTAGTTTTAACTTTTGCTAGCTGTTCTGTAATAGTATTCTTTTCAGAACTACTTAAACCACCTTTACGACCCATTTTATTGACGAAACAAACTGCCTTGTTAATAATTTGACACACCTCAAATACCGTGGATTCAGCAATTGAAATGGCAAGTTGTTTACATTGCACTGAACAGTACGAAAATGTCACAGTACACGCAGTTCAGCATTGCCAACGTTTCCGAAGATTTTGATACGAAACTACCGGTAAGTTTCTCAAACTGGTAAAAAAATGTTATCTCGTTAATAATTTGACACGCAGTGTATATATATATATATATATATATATATATATAAGAGAAAGAAAATTAAAACTGTAAGTTGAACTTTACAATCAAAATTTATTGTTTGACTCAATACTCAAAAAAACAATTTTCAAAGTCCTTATTCCATGGAGTTTCAAAGAATGATTTTCTTCTTATTCTTCTCATCATGTTCTGTCTTCTGATACGAAGAATAACAAGAAAATCATTCTTTGAAACTCCATGGAATAAGGACTTTGTAAATTGTTTTTTTGGAGTATTGAATCAAACAATAAATTTTGATTGTTAAGTTCAAGCTCTACTCTCTATTGCGTATTGAGCTTTTTTAATTCGGTTGGGATTACATTTTCTATATATAAATACTATTATTTATATTAGTTTGGAGTTTACCATTGTGTATATCAGGTAAACACTACATCCCTTTGTTTTCATTAACATATATATATATATATATATATATATATATATATATATATATATATATATATATATAAACAAATGAGTCACCACTTATCAAGGCCCGGGGGTTACTCCAGGATAAGGGTCGATGAGTGTACAATAATCAATGGGAAAATATCATAGTAATTGTTAGTAGTGGAAATTTGGTAAATTGGATTACTTAAGGGGATGGCTCATCAAGAACTTGTTTACATTGGACTTGAAAACGATCATGTTTAAGCAGGAAAACGGAACAGAATTCCAGAGGCGTGTAGTTCTAAGAAAGAAGCTTTGTTCATAGAATCTATTTTCAGGTTTAGGCACAGATAAAGAGTAGGACTTTTTTTTATTATTACTTTGATAATCCGGTATCCTATGTTGAATCCGTGCTTTTGTTCTTCTTGTTGTAGTTTTTGTTGTTGGTGTATTTTTTTTTGTTTTGTTTTGTTTTTTCAGAAAGGAATCGTTTAACCGTTCTTATTTCTTTTTCAATTGACGTCATAGATGATTCATTGAAATTAAAAATTTCCCATATTCCAACAATAATAAAAAGCACACTCCTCTTCCCTCCCCCTCTCTCTCTCTCTCTTTCTCTCTTTCTCTCTCTCTCTCTCTAAGTGATGACTCATTTGTAAAATCTCTCTCTCTCTCTCTCTCTCTCTATATATATATATATATATATATATATATATATATATATATATATAGAGAGAGAGAGAGAGAGAGAGAGAGAGAGAGATTTTACAAATGAGTCATCACTTATCAAGGCCCGGGGGTCACTTGAGGTTAATGAGTGTACAATAGTCAATGGGAAAATATCATAGTAATCGTTAGTAGTAGAAATTTGGTAAATTGGATTAGTTAAGGGTATGGCTCATCAAGAACTTGTTTACATTGGACTTGAAAGATCATGTTATAGTAAGTTGGAAAACAGGAAAACGGAACAGAGTTCCAGAGGCGTGTAGTTCTAAGAAAGCTTTGTTCATAGAATCTACGTTCAGGTTTAGGCACAGATAAAGAGTAGGGGAAATTATTGATAGTGGTTTCAGCTAGACGAGTGTTTTTCATGAAAGTCAGGCCAGGGGGACCATAGATTAGAGCTGAGACAAGTACCTGCCATAAAAATAATGATAAAGCAGAGACCGGCTAGCAACATCTCTTCTGTAGGAAAGAGGTTGCAGAGAAGAGAAAAGGGCACCCCCCACCAAGCTAAGAAGTTTATTTTGAACACTGTCAAGGCAGGATAAAGTGCTCCTAGCAGCTCCTGCCCAGATGTTTCAACAGTACTCCATCCTTAGATGTTCTTGGCTCTTATACAGAGAATTGCTTCAGCAGTGAGATATCTATTGGAATGATAGAACAATCCCACCATTTTTCCAACAACTTTGGCAACAGATTTGATGTATGTGTTCCATCTCAGATCAGGAGTAAAGGTCAGACCTAGAAGCTTGTAAAAACATCGAGCCTTCCCAAGACGAGAACTATTCATTTCAATCAATGCCAGACGGGGATCAGAGCGTTGATGATGAAAAGATAGAAGCTTTGTTTTAAATGAATTAAAATTAACCAGCCACCTCTTTCCCCATTGTATCATGTGATCAGAGAGCAAATCAGAGAGAACTTGGTCGTTTACGGCTTTTGAAGTGTTGCCATAGATTGTAGTGTCGTCAGCATAAATATCTACGAATGATCTTAGGATGTTATTTAGAATATCATTGATGTAGATCAGGAAGAGAGTTTGGCCCAGGATGGACCACTGAGAGCTCCAGCATTAATGCTGTGAGTTTCTGATTTCTACCCATCAGCCACTACTCTAATGAAACTATCAGAGAGAAATGATTTAATAATAATAAGACATTTTTAGTTATACCGTAGCTGGAGATTTTGTGGAGTAGACCTTTATGCCATACCCTATTAAAAGCCTTTGATATGTCAAGAGCAATTGCCCTAGAAAGGAAACCTTCGTCGAGAGATTTCCTAATCCTATGAGATATAATTGTTAGCACATTTGCTGTATATCCAGCAGAACGAAAACCATATTGCATGTAACTAAAGGGTTTTTTTTTTGCTGAAGTGGTTGACTATTTCTCTATTAAACACAGATTCCAGCAACTTACTCATGACACACAGGAGATTGATTGGTATGTACTGAGATAGAAATTGAATTCTTTAATACAGAGCATACCGATGAGATTTTCCGGGGTGTTGGGAAGTAATTCTCCTTAAGGCAATGTTTAAACAGCTTTGTAAATATGGGAGCTAGTTCTGGTTGAAGCTTTTCAGCACTATAATAGGAATGCTGTCAGGGCTAGTTGCTTTACTGGCATTACTATTTTTGATTAGCTTGGCAACATTACGCATAGATATTTGTATATCGCATAGTGTGTTTTCAGACACAGGAGAAAATGCACGGGGAAGAGGGGTGGATTGACGGCCCTAATCGCATAGGGTAAAATTAGCTGCAAATTTCTTGGCAAAAGGTTTAGCTTTGTCCGATGCTGATGAAATTATCTCAGGTCCATTGATGATGGTTGGGATAGAGCACACATTTCTATTCAGGACCCTGTTTGTTATTTGCCAAAACTCGTAGGAACCTAGCCAGTGCTCAATTATTCTAAACTTGACGAACTGAGCATACAACTTTCTCATATTCTTTATTACTCTTTTGCAGTGGTTGCTGGCAGTCCTGAAGGTGGCTTTAGTCTTTGTACATCTATTACATTGGAAGCAATGGAAAAAGTGATTTCCATGTGAAATGGCAGCAGCACATTCTGGAGAGAACCGTGGCTGGCTGGTAAGTTTTGCTGAAATTTTTGGAGGCGGTTTATGAGGCGGTCTATACTTACAATTAATCATTCCATCAGGTCTGATACTATAGAGGAAACGTTCTTCTTAAACATGGAATGCAGAGGTAAATCTGATATAAATCTATACAAGTCAGCCATAGAGTATTGATATACTGTATGATGAAGAGGTATATCAGAGGATTTATTACGTTTTGTTTTTATCTTAAGTGAGACAACCGAGTGGTCGGAAAATCCCAGTGGAGACAGAACGGAAGATGAATATAGTTCAGGGCAAGTTGGGAGAAAAAGGTCTAGGAGACTTGCATACTGACCATCAGTGTTGGGCACACGGGTGGGTCTGTGGACAATCTGAGTGAGGTCATAAGCAATTGAGAAATGATGACAGAAACTTCTCTCATCATCTGTCTTCTTTGAGTGGACTAACCATTCCACATTATAAACATTGAAGTCTCCACAGACGTGAATGTTTGCCATAAGTCGCTACAATAAATCTGCTGTTTTAGTCAAAAAAGACATTGTCAGACATTGATGTCATTTAATAGTGAAACAGTAGGTTTATTGTCACGACTTATGGTAAATTTTGTTAATTAAATTGAATAAAATAATATCTTGTTTTTTTTTAAGTGAGCACTATCTACAACCTAGTTGAAATTCAATATATATCAACACACCTGGACTTTTTTCATTTGCTCCTTCTTCTTCTTCTTCTTCTTCTTCTTCTTCTTCTTCTTCTTCTTCTTCTTCTTCTTCTTCGTCATAGACTTTTTTTGCAAATTCATATTCAGATTAATGTCCATTTTACATGCTGACATGTGTTAGACAGCTTTTAGAAATTCCAAACTAATCTATCTCTGCCCAGGTCTTTATTATCCATCTTCCCCAATTATCCCTTGTAAGCGTGCCACACAAAATAAATAACACACAAACTATTTTATTAATATATAGATAGGTGATTCTACAATGTTTGCAAGGTTCCATGAGCAAGGTTTCTTTCCTAGAATTGTCCGTCTGTGGAACACAATACCACGGAGATACTTCCTAGCTGACCACAACATGCTCATTTTCAAGTCGAACGTAAACAAGTTCCTCTTATAAATGTTCTCTTATGTAAAAAAAAAAAAAAATACCCAAGTATTTTTTTATTGCATTTTCACACCAAAAAAAGGCACAGTGCCACTTTGACGTAGGGAGGCGACTATCTGGGACATAATATGCACATATACTATTTAGGGAGTTGAGCAGCAAGATTTCTGCTTATATTACATTTGAACGTCTGCATGACAGTACAGTCAGGGAAGCTGGAACCTGAAAGGGAATTCCAAAGTCTAGTAG
>NC_136513.1:50122803-50314555 GCF_053919585.1 Euprymna scolopes
TGCCGTTTAAAAACAAACCCACTCTGCCGCTTTTTTTTAATTCTCTTAATGAAATACATGAGTTTTTAAATGATATATTTTATTTCTACTTTATCGAGTGATTTTTTTTATATCTAAAAAAAAGAAAACATTGAATGAAATAGAAAAAATTGTTGTCAGCATCCGATATTTATTTGAATATGTAAGCATCACATGGGCTTTAACTTAAAAAAAATCAACGTGGTTTTTAAACAAAAAGGGTTTTACACTTTGGACTTTATAGGTAAATTTCCAAAAAACGCTTCCTTTTTTCTTTTTTTTAAATTAAAATATATTATTTATTGATCTTTTATCTTCAATTTGTGATTTATAATACTTTGGTGAGTAAATTAATTATTTACTTTTTAATAGACATTTCAAAATGTGGGAGGGGTGAATTAAAAACGTTTGTCTAAAATATTATATTCGGTTTATTGAAAAGAGCATCAAATTTCACATTGATTTCATTACGTAAAAAACATGGCTGCATGAATGCGTACAGGCACGTTGTAAATAGTTTTTTTTTAATAAAAAATAATATTTCTGTTATTTTTTAAACAACTTTAATAGTTTATTTTGGAAGTATATTCCATACAGAAAATAAACAACCCATTTTAAAAAAAGAAATTACGAGTTTTTTTTATATTTTATTCGCAGTTTTCTGTTAGGCGTGTCAAAAATTCATATACACCTAGTGTTGCACTAGTTGATGTCATAAAAAAAATTGATGAATTAAAAAAAAAACGTTTGTCTAAAATATTATATTTGGTTTATTGGAAAGAGCATAAAATTTCACATTGACCTTGAAAATATCGTAAAAATTTAACCAATAGAAAAATTTGGATAGATTTTTAAAGTTTAAAAATTGAAAAAAATTAACTCGTAAAATTCAATTGATTTCATTACTCCCGTTTTGTCAGCATTGACTGTATAGAGATCCTAAGTAATTCACAATTGTATTTTTTTATGTCGCCCGCATTAAGGATTTAGCTTTCAACTCCAGAAGAATGTAACATTTACAACTGAATTTTACAAAGTACTCTATCCACTACGCCACAGGTTCTTCGGGACTCGTGGATCAAATAAAGTGTTCTGTTCAATATAGCGTGCAGATTCCCAAGTTCAACAGAAAGATTCCCAAGCTCAACAGAAAGATTTCCAAGTTCAACAGAAAGATTCCCAAGCTCAACAGAAAGATTCCCAAGTTCAACAGAAAGATTCCCAAGTTCAACAGAAAGATTCCCAAGCTCAACAGAAAGATTCCCAAGTTCAACAGAAAGATTCCCGAGTTCAACAGAAAGATTCCCAAGTTCAACAGAAAGATTTCCAAGTTCAACAGAAAGATTTCCGAGTTCAACAGAAAGATTTCCGAGTTCAACAGAAAGATTCCCAAGTTCAACAGAAAGATTTCCGAGTTCAACAGAAAGATTCCCAAGTTCAACAGAAAGATTTCCGAGTTCAACAGAAAGATTTTCAAGTTCAACAGAAAGATTTCCAAGTTCAACAGAAAGATTCCCAAGTTCAACAGAAAGATTCCCAAGTTCAACAGAAAGATTCCCAAGTTCAACAGAAAGATTCCCAAGTTAAACAGAAAGATTCCCAAGTTCAACAGAAAGATTTCCGAGTTCAACAGAAAGATTCCCAAGTTCAACAGAAAGATTTCCAAGTTCAACAGAAAGATTCCCAAGTTCAACAGAAAGATTCCCAAGTTCAACAGAAAGATTCCCAAGTTCAACAGAAAGATTCCCAAGTTCAACAGAAAGATTCCCAAGTTCAACAGAAAGATTCCCAAGTTCAACAGAAAGATTTCCAAGTTCAACAGAAAGATTCCCAAGTTCAACAGAAAGATTCCCAAGTTCAACAGAAAGATTCCCAAGTTCAACAGAAAGATTTCCAAGTTCAACAGAAAGATTCCCAAGTTCAACAGAAAGATTCCCAAGTTCAACAGAAAGATTCCCGAGTTCGACGAGATACACTTGAAGAAAGTTGGAGGGGTTTTTTTTGTTTTTTTTTTTGGGGGGGGGGTACATAGGCATCACCACTTATCAAGGCCAAGAGGCCACTCGAGGATAAGAGTTAAAGAGTGTACAGTAGAAATTGGACAATATAGTAACCGTTAGTAATGGAGATTCGGTAAATTTGTTAACTTATATGGAACGGCTCATCAAAAACTTGTTTACGTTAGACTTGAACACAACCATATTGTAGTCAGCCGGAAAGCAGGAAAACGGTGATATCTATCGAAACGTTGTGGAAATAACAGTTGAGTACAATAATATAGATAATATAGATACCCTAACCCTAACACCAACTCTAACCCTAACCTACATTCGTTCTTGAAATTTATGTAAGTAAAATAGAGCATAAACAATCTATGACGTCAATGCATACATCAAGGTCTAGATCGTTTCAGTTGAACAATTCTGTTTTTAACATTAATGTTTTTGTTTTTTGTTTTTGTTTTTTTTTGTTTTTTTTTTCCATTTTCACCCACAAAAAAAGGCACAGTGCCACTTTGAAATAGGGAGCTACTATCGGGGACATAAATTGCAGGGGTACTATGTAGGGAGTTGAGCAGCAAGATGTCTGTTCACATTACTCTTGAACTTCTGCATGTCAGTACAGTTGGGAAAGCAAAATCCTGGAAGGGAATTCCAAAGTCTAGCAGTTCTGGCAAATAAACTATTGGAGTAGAAGGCTTTCTTACACCCAGGGATCTTTATTGTGAAGGGGTGGGATTTAGCTGCTTGTTAGGTTTATCGAGGGTAGTCACGTCAATGGGATACAAGTGCTTGTAGTTCGTCGAGCATTCACCATTTAAATACTTGTAGAACAGGCAGAGGAATGCAACATTTCGTCGATGGGATTCATTATTTCTGTATTCCTTAATTTTTTTGTTCACTTCAAACAAGACATATTGGCAATGAAGTGTAAGATGCCATTGTAATAAGATCCAGATTTTGGTGGGGAGTTTGGCAGCAAGCTGTTTGTTCACATTACATTAAAAAATCTTCATGTTGATAGGTGAGGAAAACATGGAGTAGAGAGAAACTAAGCACTTTGAGGGGGAAAAAATGCTATTACAGAGCAGAAATTTTGTGCCATCATCTGATTACTTTGACAGTGATGGGGTGGAACTTTGTTGCTAGTCGAGTGGGTCGGGAGTAAATGAAAATGAAAGCACAAAAAGTTGGATGAGGCCGGTTTATTGTTTTTTCATGAAACACTAAACCTAATACGTCCTTAGTTGAAGATGGTGAGTCGGATCATAACTCAGTACTAACAAGTAATGTAGGTGCTTTTATTTTATTCCCATGTCATTATATGAAGTGCCTTCAATAAGTTTCCAGACTTTTATTTTTACAAGCATTCAAAATTGCCATAGACTCTGGAAAATTCAGTATTTTATTGCTATACATCTTATGAGATGACTGACCAATTCTTATAGTTTCAGGTTTAAATTAACAGCTACAACAGGAATTGGAATACACCCCACTAAAGCCTGATTGTCACAGCTGGTGAATTTAAAAAATGCAATCTAGACGTGAGGATAATTTAGAAGAACGATATGCAATAAAATTCTGTTTTAAACTTGGGAATAAAAACACAGAAACCTATGCTTCAGATTGCTTTTGGACCTTCTTGTATGAATTAAGCATCAGTTTTCCAGTGGCATAAGAGATTCAAGGAAGGCAGGGAGTCTGTGAGGGATGATGCGAGTGTGAGAGAAGTAAGCAAGTGAGAACATCAGAGTTGATTGGCCAAATAAAGAATTTCATGGATAAGGACCGTCGTGTGTCTATAGACTGTGCACAGTTTGATGTCAGTGTGGGAACTGTACACACATCCTTGATCAAGATGGGCATCAAGGCAATTCCTCACCCTACCTATAGTTCACATCTTGCTTCCTGTGACTTTTAGTTGTTCCCTAAGCTCAAGGAAAACCTTGGAGGCTGTTGTTATGAGAGAATAGATAAGAGAAAAATATATGGAACGCTTCAGATTGCGTTTAGATCATCTTGCATGAATCGAGCATCAGTTTTAGCGTGGCATAAGAAATTCAAGTAAGGCTGGAAGTCTGTGATGGATGATGAGAGGTGTGGAACAAGTAAGGAAGTCAAAATACCAGAGTTGATTGGCCACTGAAGATAACGTCAAAACAATCTCCGAACATTGTTTCTATTACAAAAACAGCCCTCTTACATTGGTCTGACTCTGGTTTGAGATATTTTCAGCTTACTGCACCCCCACTTCTTGCATTCGTTTGCTTGATATCTTTCTAGTTCGAATTCTTTCTAGAAAGTCATTGGGTTGCCAACAAGTGTGTTTCTGTAGAATGAATTGGATTTGAACCTGGCACACCCAGATTGTTAGTTTGTGTCATTAACTACTTCGCCACCATCACCTCCTGTCTGATGCTGTTAAGTTTTGTGCATATGGATTATAAGTTATCTACCTTGTATACTTTCTGGATATTTAAAGTTTGGTTTAATCAGAGTAGAGCTTACAGAGTTAATGTTCTATCCATTAGAAATATTATATATATATTATATATTATCCATTATAAAGTTGAGATTTCAAAAATAAAAAAATATATCCATATGACTTGGGTGCATCAGCTTGAATTGAAACCGAAACCAAAATTTATGAAAAAAATATATGCATATGTATATAACTTGAGTTCTTTTAGTTATAATCGAAACCGAAGCCACAACTTATAAAGAATTCTTGGTAAAATTATTTATTAAAAAAAAATAAATGACTGGAGTGCCATTAGCTATAATCGAAACTGAAACCAAAACTTATGAATAAATTCTTGTGAAAAATTTTTTTTACAAGAAATGGAAGTCCATATTAATTAAACGACAGTCACTCGGATTGTTATTTATTATTATTTATTATTATTTTTTATTATATTTTATTATTTCGTATTTTTTTTTGTTATTTATTATTATTTTTTATTATTTTTTATTATTTTTTATGATTTTCTATTATTCTTTGTTATTTATTATTATTTTTTATTATTTTTTATTATTATTTTTTATTATTTTTTATTATTTATTATTATTTATTATTATTTATTATTATTTTTTATTATATTTTATTATTTATTATTTTTTTTATTATTTATTATTATTTTGTATTATTTTTAATTATTTTTAATTATTTTTTATTATTTTTTATTATTTATTATTATTTATTATAATTTATTATTTTTTTGTTATTTTTTATTATTTATTATTATTTTTTATTATTTTTTATAATTTTTTATTATTTATTATTTTTTGTTATTTATTATTTTTTTTATTATTTTTTATTAATGTTTTTTAATATTTTTATTATTTATTCTTATTTTTTATTATTTTTTATTATTTTTTATACTTTATTATTATTTTTATTATTTTTTGTTATTTTTTTTATTTTTTGTTATTTAATGTTATTTATTATTTTTTTTATTATTTTTTATTATTTTTTTATTATTTTTTATTATTTTTTATTATTTTTTTTTTATACTTTTTATTATTTTTTGTTATTTATTATTATTTATTATTTCTTTTTACGTTTTTTTATTATTTTTTATTATTTTTTATTATTTATTATTATTTTTTATTATTAATTATTATTTTTTATTATTTTTTATTATTTTTTATTATTTTTTGTTATTTATTATTATGTTTTATTATTTTTTATTATTTATTGCTATTTTTTATTATTTTTTATTATTTATTAATATTTTTTATTATTTTTTTTACTTTTTATTATTTTTATTATTTTTTATTACTTTTTATTATTTATTATTATTTATTGTTATTTTTTATTTTTTATAATTTATTATTATTTTTTATTATTTTTTATTATTTTTTGTTATTTTTTATTATTTATTATTATTTATTATTATTTTTATTATTTCTTATTTTTTTTATTATTTATTAATATTTTTTATTATTTTTAATTATTTATTATTATTTTTTATTTTTTTTAATAATTTTTTTTTACTTTTTATTATTTTTTATTATTTTTTATTATTTATTATTATTTTTTATTATTTTTTATTATTTTTTATTATTTTTTTATTATTTTTTTGTTATTTTTAAAAAATTTTTGTTATTTTTTATTATTCATTATTATTTTTTATTATTTTTTATTACTTTTTATTATTTAATATTATTTTTTATTATTTATTATTTTTTTTATATATTTTTTTATTATTTTTTATTATTTATTATTATTTTTTATTATTTTTTATTATTTTTTGTAATTTCTTATTTTTTTTATAATTTTTTATTATATTTTATTATTTAACCATTAAAAAATAATAAAAAATTATAATAAAAAATAAAACATAATTAAAAAAAATAAAAAATAATAATAAATAATAAAAAAGAATAAAAAATAATAATAAATAATAAAAAATAATAATAAATAATAAAAAATAATAAAAAATAATAAAAAATTATAATAAATTACAAAAAATAATAAAAAATAATAATAAATAATAAAAATTATAAAAACTAATAAAAAAAATAATAAATAATAATAAATAATAATAAATAATTAAAAAAACAAAAAATAATAAACAATAACAAAAAAAAATCAAAAATAATAAAAAATAAGAAAAAGTAAAAAAAAATAATAAAAAATAATAATAAATAATAAAAATAACAAAAAATAATAAAAAATAATAAAAAATAATAAAAAATAATTAAAAATAAATAATAAAAAATAATAAAAAATAATAATAAATAATAAAAAATAAAAAAGTAGAAAAAAATAATAAAAGATAATAATAAATAATAATAAATAATAAAAAGTTTAAAAAAATAACAAAAAATAATAAAAAATAATAAAAAGTAAAAAAAAATAAAAAATAATAAAAAATAATAATAAATCATGAAAAATCATCAAAAATAATAATAAATAATAAAAAATAATAAAAAATAATAATAAATAACAAAAAATAATAAAAAATAATAAAAAATAATAAAAAATAATAAAAATAACAAAAAATAATAAAAAATAAAAAATAATAATGATAAATAATAAAAATAACAAAAAATAATAAAAAAATAATAATAAATAATAATACATAATAAAAAATAATAAATAATAAAAAATAATTAAAAATAATACAAAATAATAAAAAATAATAAAAAATAATAATAAATAATAAAAAATAATACAAAATATTAATAAAATATAATAAATAATAAAAAATAATAAAAAATAATAAAACATAATAAAACATAATAATAAATAATAAAAAATAATAAAAAATGATGAAAAATAATAATGAATAATAAAAAATTATAAAAAATAATAAATAATAAGAAATAATAAGAAATAATAATAAATATTAAAAAATAATAATAAATAAAAAAAAATAATAAAAATTAATAATAAAAAATAATAAATAATAAAAAATAATAAAAAATAATAATAAAAAAAATAATAATAAATAATAAAAAAATATTAAAAAATAATAATAAAAAATAAAAAATAATAATAAATAATAAAAAATAAAAAATTATAAAAAAATAATAATAAATAATAATAAATAATAATAAATAATAAAAAAATAATAATAAAAAATAATAATAAACAATAAAAAATAATAAAAAATAAAAATAAATAATAAAAAATAATAAAAAATAATAATAAATAATAAAAAATAATAAAAAATAATAAAAAATAATAAAAAATAATAATAAATAATAAAAAATAATAATAAATATTAAAAAATAATAAAAAATAATAATAAATAATAAAAAATAATAAAAAATAATAATAAATAGCAAAAAATAATAAAAAATAATAAAAAATAATAAAAAATAATAATAAATAATAAAAAATAATTAAAAATAATAAAAAATAATAATAAATAATAAATATATATATATATATATATATATATATATATATATATATATATATATATATATATATATATATATATATATATACTAGCAAAAGTACCCGTCGTTGACTGGGTTCAAAAACAGCCTACAGAAAATGGACTCTGATTTATGAAAGCATGATAGGTTATGAAAAGGAAGGGTTGTAAAGAGATAGCTACGATCAAAACCAAAGCAAATGTGATGAAAGTAAAATAAAATAGATAAACCCCATAATTTATTATACCATACCTGTTCACACTGAAACACTTATCACAATATTCTGTGGATCTATATTAAAAAAAAAAAACCTTGTTAAACTTTGTGACATATTTCCATTCTATGGAAGTCAGGCGCGAACGAACACCCAATAATTTTATTATGCCATATTTCTTCAAACTGAAACATAATTATCAAAATATACTTACGCAGATAGATATGAAAAGTCTTTATTAAAGTTTGTGCCTATTTCCATTCTATGGAGGCCAGGCGCGAACGCAGACCCTACAATTTTATTATACCATCCCTATTTAAGTTAAAACATACTTATCAAAGTATTCTTATGTATATCTATACCAAAAACACTTGTAAACGTGTTTTTTTTATTTTTTTTATTTCCATACTTTGTAGACCAGGCGCAAACGTAGACCCCATAATTTTAATGAACCACCGTTCTGCCAGATCAAACATACCCATTCCTGTGTCTCGATACATCTTCTATCATTATATGTAATCAGTTTTTTAAAATAGTCACCCATATAGGAGCCTATTCGTGATCACACACACACACACACACACACACACACACAGCTTTATATTATATATATATATATATATATGTGTGTGTGTGTATGTGTGTGTGTGTGTGTGTGTGTATATTTTTTTTTTCTTTACATAAGAAGTAGTTTGTTGCTACACAGTCATGGGCATGTTTCGGTCTACTAGTGTTTACCAACTAGAGACCTCATCAGGAAACAACCCTTATTTCCGAAAACGGAATTCAAAATGAAGAGCGAAATTTAATTCTCAGCAAAAGAAAGCTTTTTTTCTTTTTCTTTTATTTATTTATTTTTTATTTTTTTGTTCTGAGTGCGAAGATTCACGGAGAACAGGGTTGAATTGTGTGTGAATTTGTTAGTTTATTCATTTTAGTATTTGTTTATTTACTTATTTATCGGTGACTTTATTCATTTTCTTGTTGGCGTTAGTGGTTAGGGTTAGGGTTAGGGTTAGGGTTATAAAACCTAGAGCTATACAGATGGTATCTTTAACAGGCGAGAGGCTCCTGTTTCTGTCTGAAACCATCCGGGATCAATTTGTCATAAAATTCCTTTTTATTTCCCTCCCTCCTCCCGGTTCCCCTCTTTGATTTTTTTCTTAAGTTTATATTTTAATATAACATGCTTATATCTGAGAAGAGATTAGGAATTTGTCCGAGTCTGTTGAATGTTGTTTGGGCTTCCGGTGAACGGAAGGGAGGGAAGGGGGTTAGAGGTGTGGATAGGAGATAAAAAGGAAGGAAAGTGGTAGGGGGAGATGGACTGGGAAAGACGGAAGAGGGAATAAGAAAAGGAAAGGAAAGGAAAAGAGAAGGTGGTATCATTCAATAGCTTTGTTTAGGAATTAAAATTTGGGAGATCAAATAAGAAACCGATTTTGTTTAAGTAAGATGGGAGCAAATAAATACCATCTTACTTAAACAAAATCGGTTTCTTATTTGATCTCCCAAATTTTAATTCCTATTTCGTTTGTTCATTTAATGTTGATTCTTTAATTTGTGTATTAATAAATTTATTAAAGACTTTTCATAATTATGGTAATGCAAAAACTCAGAATATATGTTATTTCTTATGATGTTTAAATGTAGTCTTTTTTTTTTCTCGCCAGTAACATCCGTATAGCTCTAGGTTTTATAACCCTAACCACTAACGCCAACATGTAAATGAATAAAGTCACCGATAAATAAGTAAATAAACAAATACTAAAATGAATAAACTAACAAATTCACAGCCAATTCAACCCTGTTCTCCGTGAATCTTCGCACTCAGAACAAAAAAGAAAAAGAAAAAAAGCCTTCTTTTGCTGAGAATTAATTTTCGCTCTGCATTTTGAATTCCGTTTTCGGAAATAAGGATTGTTGCCTGATGAGGTCTCTAGTTGGTAAATACTGGTAGACCGAAACATGCTCATGACTGTGTAGCAACAAACTAATGCTTATGTAAAGACAAATGTAACTAGCTCTACTTCTGTATTGAGCACTCTCGTATGAAAACCTCGTTATATTTCACTGGTTAACCTACCTTTGGAAAATAGCACCCTCATATATATATATATATATATATATATATATATATATATATATATATATATATATATATATATATATATATATTTCTGTAGAAATATATTTTTTTTATTATATATCAATTCTTACATAAAAAGCTCAATTTGAATACAAAGCAAAAGAATCAATTGATGTAAAGGAATTAAATATAAAATTGTCACCATCATGTATTTTGGAATATAAATTTTTGTCATTATTCTTTATATATATATATATATATATATATATATATATATATATATATATATATATATATATATAATACTTTTAATAGATGGGCAATAGGCTATGACGTCAATGGTGATTATTTTTCTCGTTACGGTTGAGATTTCTTTGCTTTAACGTCAGACACTGTTGATTGGGATTTTCCTTTTTTATTTTTCAGGTGTAATTTTCTTTGAAAACTGACATCTTTTTAATTCAGCTCCAATCCTAGTACCACAAAATTTTTTATTTTTTTTTTTTGTTTGTTTTTGGTGTTTTGTTTTTTTTAGGCTTTTTTCTTGTTTTGTTTTGTTTGTTTGTTTGTTTGTTTTTTTTACGTTTCGGTACTCTAGTAATATGTTCACCTGAATTTATTAACAAAAAAAAAAAAAAAAAAATTACTTCTCCCCGAGATCCTTTGTCGAGCTGTGGAAAGCAATTGCTCAACGCACGTACACACACAGTCAAACCCATACGCACTCCGACACTTTTAAGCAGATATCAATCATACCAGATATTATAGGTGCCACGCGGCTTATGAAGAAGAACTTAAAGTCCTACCTAGCTAATATCCTGGTGAACCAAATGCAAAAGAGATCCAGACAATTGAACTTGAGGGAACAGCGAGGATTCTAAAAAGAGCTCTTGGTTGGTTTCAATAAAAAGCAGGAGATTGTTGGCAGCTGGTTTGGCTGCCCCAAACTCAGCAATACAATCTTCAAAGAAAGAAAATTCAAAATAAAAAAAATTAAAAAAAACATTAACACAGACATAAACACAGCTGAGTAATATTTTCGCACTGTCGTCTGTTTATAAAAACTAAAAAGTGTATAAACTTATTCTTAACATTTCTTATTGAACTTCACACAAAGAAAATAAATGAATATTAACTCCTATTAACAACTTTCAATCAAATATAATTTGTATAATTGAGTGAATGATTATGATTTTTCTGACTCGTGGATAATTCACGGTTCTTATTTATTGACTCAGTCTTTTTCAATAATTCAGTTAATGAATTCCATTTCTTATGCAAGGACTCTAATAATATGAACAAACAATGTTTTATTATTCATTTTTTTTTGCATAGGAATCACCACTTATCAAGGCCCAGAGGCCACTCGAGGATAGGAATTAAAGAGTGTACAGTAGTCAATGGGATAATACCATAGTAATCGTTAGTAGTGGAAATTTGGTAATTTGGATTAGTTTCGGTGAACGGCTTATTAAGAACTTGTTCACTTTAGACTTGAAGACGGCGATATTGTATTCAGCTGGAAAGCAGGTAAACGGAACAGAGTTCCACAGATGTGCAGTTCTAAGAAGGAAGCTTCATTCATGGAATCTACGTTTAAGTTTAGGCACAAATAAAAAGTGGGGACAAATTATTGAGAGTGGTTTCAGCTAGACGAGTGTTTTTTGTGAAAGTTTGGTGAGGGGGGACCATAGATTGGAGCTCAGACGAGCACTTGCCATGAAAATAACGATAAAGAAGAGACAGACTCACAATGCCTCTTCTGTGAGAAAGAGGTTGCAAGGAAGGAAAAAGGGAATCCCCCACTAGGCTACGAAGTCTATTTTGAACTTTATCAAGGCAGGATAAGATCTTCTTAGCACCTCCTGTCCAGATTTGGCTACAATACTCCATCCTTGGATGTACTTGGCTCTTATATAGGAAAAATTGAGAATCGCATCAGCAGGTAGATATGTACTGGACTGATAGAAGGGGTCCACTATTTTTCCAGCGACCTTGGAAACAGATTTGATGTACGTGTTCCATTTCAGATCAGGAGTAAAGGTCAAACCCAGAAGCTTGTCAAAACATGGAGCCTCCCCAAGATGAGAGCCATTCATTTCAATGTCAGATGTTTAGTTTTAGTCATGTTTACTCCAAACAAAACATATTTTCACTTGGACGTAAACAGTTACGATTTGAGACCATGTTTAGACGAGATAAGTGAAATATCTGTTCGCATTACAATTAAAATTTTACATGTCAGTACAGTACGGGAAGCAGATAATAGGGAGAGAATTACAAAGTCTAGAATGGAAGGCTTTCAAACATCTACGTACCTCTCCAGTGAAGGTGTAGGATTTTGTTGCTAAATAGGTTTTTCGGGGGCATGTACATGAGAGGGCACAATTACAATGAGTTCATCAGAGCATATCCCATTAAAATACTTGTAAAACAGGCACAGGGATGCAACACTGCGGTGATGGGACAGGGATTGGAGCTTAGTTGACAGTATTAGATTGGAGACTGTTCTTTGGACCCTTTCTAAAAGGGGGAGACTAGTGGTAGATACACCATCCCAGATATGACAACAATACTCCATGCATGGGCGAATGGTGGTTTTGTAAATGAACAGGATACTCTCAGGTGTGAGCAATTTTCTGGCATGATAAAGGGAACCCACTTTCTTTGTAGCAGCCTTGGCAATGTCCTCAATGTATTTATTCCAATTCATGTTGTCTGTGAATGTAAAGCTGAAGTGTTTGAAGGAAGAGTTCTCAGGTAGGGTGTTATTTGTCATAGATATCAGTGATTAAACAGGTTTCTTGTAATTGTTAAAGGAAAGAAGTTTAGTCTTAGCAGCATTAAATGTTATCTATTTATGGGCCCTTTCTATTACAGACTGGAGGCCGTTTTCTAAGGATTCTCTCATTGTCTTCTGTGTACATCCAATTCTCCCCCATGACTATTATAGAGCATTGTATGATCGGCAAATGTATTACTTTCAAGCACAACGTTATCAGGGACGTCGTTTATGGATATCAGGAATAATAGAGATCTAAGGATTGTTCCCTGTAGCTCTCCTACATTAATATTATATTGATTATGACCTGAATTTTTCTCTTGTATATAAACGATCTAATTATATTTAACATTCATCCAGTAATAGTATATGATTTCATTTTCATTTCATGCCAGATTTTCCTAAAGGCCTTGGATATATTAAGGGCTACAGCCCTGGCTTTCCCCACCTTATCTAATGCATATTATATGCAGAGATGGCCATTAAAATATTTGCAGTTGAACGATATTGCCTAAATCCATACTGTCAGTCAAAGAGAAGATTAGCTTTTGCAAAGTGTTGGACTAGTGCTTGATTGATTAATGACTCAAAGATTTTAACAAAGCGGGGGCGAAGGAGACTGATAGAGAAATAATTGAGTGGGTCAGTTCTTTCACAAGAACTCATGTAAACTGGAAGCCCAGAGGCCACTTTCCAGCTGTTTGAGAAGCAAGATTCAGCAAAGCATTTGTTGTATAGTTTAGAAAGTACAGGGGCCAGCTCATTTGAACAATTTTTAATTAGTATAGCATAAATGAGATCAGGTCCATACGTCTTGAAAGTGTGTAAGTTTTTTTATGATATCGTGGACATGAGAAGGAGTGATTTTCATTAAGTGTGGCTTGAGTCTGTATAGGGAAGTTTGGGAGTGAGTTTTGTTGGTTCTAAGGTGGAGTTGGAGGCAAATCGCTGGGCAAGCAGTTCAGCCTTCTCGGTTGCTGAGCATACAACCTTCTGATTGTTGGATAATGAAGGAATTACTGATTGTCTTTTATTCACTCCGCTATTATAAATTTTCCAAATATCACGAGCTCCTGTCTTCTGCGACTCACTATGTTTTCTGGTTGTTTCGGCATGCTTTCTTTCGGCTGTAGCTATTTGTCTCTTCCAATGATTTCTAGCATCTATAAATTTTTATGTGTCTATACTTGACTTATGACGGGCGAACTGGTGGAATGCTTGCTGCCTTTGTGCAATGGACACGGCACAATTGAAGTGAACCATTGGGGTGAGAGGTTTACTATTATACTTTGATGCGGGAATATGTGCTTCAATGCCTGCTTTGCACCATTCGCTATCTCATTGGCACACAGTTCAACAGAAAGAGAAAAAAAAAATGGTTCATGAGGCATCTCTGATGTGTTTTCTGAAGGTTTCCCAGTCAGCCTTTTTATAGTACCTTGTCGTTTTGAGCAATGACTCCTCAACTTTGAATTGGGATTAAGGATGATGTCTATTGATATATCGTTTTATCGTTATTTCTATGGTAGGTGCTCGTCTGAACTCCAATCTCTGGTCCCCCCCCCTCGCCAATCTTTCACGAAAAACACACGTCTAGCTGAATCCACTGTGAAAAATTTCCCCCACTCTTTATCTGTGCCTAAATTAAAACGTGGATTCCATGAACAAAGCTTCTTTCTTAGAACTGCACGCCTGTGGAACTCTGTTCCGTCTGCCTGCTTCCCACTGGACTACAACTTGGATGTGTTCAAGTCCAACGTTAAAAAATTCCTAATGAACCGCCCCCTTAAGTAAACACTTTATCAAATCTCCACACTAACGTAATGTAATTGCAATAACCCTTATCCCTGAGTGGCTTCCGGGCCTTGATAACTGGTGATCACTGTGTAAAAAAAACAAAAACAAAAACAACGTGGTTGGCGTTTCCAAGTTAACTAGGGCATTTGTCACACAATCCTTTTGTAATGTAGTTAGGAATAGGTCTAGAAGTGAAGCTGATCTTTACGATCTGGAAAGCAGGTTGGAAACATTACTGTCTGTGTTAGGGTTAGAGCTATAGAGAAACTATGAGTACAGCGTTCAGCTGCATTTGTGTAACTTGAAGAACCAATTTTTATGGTGGACATTAAAGTCACCAAACACATGTACTTGGGCATTAGTATCTGAGGAGAGTGCTGCATCTATACTATCAAAGATGTAGAGATAATATAAATAGCATAGTGTTGTGAAAGCAACACTCAAGATGAGAACATTAGTCTGAAAAATCCAAATAACGAATCCTCATCTAAAAAATACTGATAAATAATATTCTTATTAAAAACATAATTTATTTTCATACATTGATTTCAACCGTACTTTTCGATCCAAAGATCACTTTATTCCATGTTTATAAGAGAGGGAAATAAGGAGTCAGTCTCGGAAATTGCTGAGGCAATTTATGGTCTGAAAATCATTTAATTTCATATACATTTTTAGGCGGGGGGGGATATGGATTCAGTCTTAAAACTTGCTGAAGCATTTTACGATCTTAAATTTCTTTCATAAAAGCGAGTCTAAAGCATATGCAAGTCTAATAATCTGATTCAAGATTTTGCTCTCCAGTAAAGGGGAGCATGCTACGAATACAAACTACAAGTCTATATATATATATATATATATATATATATATATCTGTCAGAGTCCTTACGGCAATGAGAGGAGGAAGATTTCCGGTCATTTTAAAGCAGGAATAAAATTTTATATAGTAATTTACATTTATTGATTGCGTACATTGGCCAGTTGAACTACAAATTCTATAGCTCCCTCTCTCACTTCTCAAAAATAATGCAGTAATATTAATAAAGACAACAGTATTTTACGACCGGACATCGCCTGGCATCCCTGCCTCTATATATCCCCTTTCTAAAAAATCTATCTATCTATATACATATTTATAAAAGTGAACGTGTCTGTATGTGTGTCTGTGTGTTTGTCTGTGTGTGTGTGCGTGTGTGTGTGTGTGTGTGTGTGTGTGTGTGTGTGTGTGTGTGTGTGTGTGTGTCCATGTACATTTCCCTACGCAATAACTCTGTTAATTTTAAGTCTACACACGCAAAATTTGATATCAATGTTAAGGAGTCATAATAAAACAATAAATGTTAAGTGTCATAATTATAATAAACATAATTATAATAAACATAATTATAATAAACATAATTATAATGAACATAATTATAATAAACATAATTATAATAAACATAATTATAATGAACATAATTATAATGAACATAATTATAATAAACATAATTATAATGAACATAATTATAATAAACATAATTATAATGAACATAATTATAATGAACATAATTATAATAAACATAATTATAATGAACATAATTATAATAAACATAATTATAATAAACATAATTATAATAAACATAATTATAATGAACATAATTATAATAAACATAATTATAATGAACATAATTATAATAAACATAATTATAATAAACATAATTATAATGAACATAATTATAATGAACATAATTATAATAAACATAATTATAATAAACATAATTATAATGAACATAATTATAATAAACATAATTATAATAAACATAATTATAATGAACATAATTATAATGAACATTAAAATTAATGATACATAATCATAATGAACATAATTATAATAAACATAATTATAATAAACATAATTATAATAAACATAATTATAATGAACATAATTATGATAAACATAATTATAATGAACATAATTATAATGAACATAATTATAATTGAACATAATTATAATGAATATAATTTTAATGAACATAATTATAATAAACATAATTATAATGAACATAATTATAATAAACATAATTATAATAAACATAATTATAATAAACATAATTATAATGAACATAATTATAATGAACATTAAAATTAATGATACATAATCATAATGAACATAATTATAATAAACATAATTATAATAAACATAATTATAATAAACATAATTATAATGAACATAATTATAATAAACAATTATAATGAACATAATTATAATGAACATAATTATAATTGAACATAATTATAATGAATATAATTTTAATGAACATAATTATAATAAACATAATTATAATGAACATAATTATAATAAACATAATTATAATGAACATAATTATAATAAACATAATTATAATGAACATAATTATAATTGAACATAATTATAATTGAACATAATTATAATTAATATAATTTTAATGAACATAATTATAATGAATATAGTTTTAATGAACATAATTTTAATTGAACATAATTATAATGAACGTAAAAATAGTTGTAACCTAAGTGTCTTTTTGTATTCTCACTTTCATAAAAACCACACACATACAATTTATCCTTTTTAGTAAAAAAAATCTTGTTATAATCTCTTAAAACACACACCTGGTAGGAAGTTGGATGAGAAAAAGTTATAATTTTGTATTAATTTTATATGAAATACTGATTCTCTACTTTAAATATCTGAAATATTTGTTTTTCTTTTCAAACATATAATGACAGAGGAGTTGAAGATATCATTTGTCCATAAGTGGACACCACATTTGCTCAGTCGATCAAACCAAACATGTTCAGAATTCAAATCATTGTTCACAACTGTTCAACTGTTGCATTGTAACCCAAGAGAGTTATTTCTGCATACCATATTTGACAATTAATGAAACATGGATTCACCACAGCAGGTGAAAACTAACCTAAATACAAACATCAGAAGGCAAGGTTTTGGTTTCTATTCAAGCTATTTAGTTTATTGATTAGATTATAAATGAAGAATCATCAGTAGAATATTAATAGTATTTCATAATGAAAATTTGTTATTAAAAAAAATAAAAACAATGTGAAAATAAAAACTTAAATGCTATAAAGATTTTAGAACATTTTTTTTTTAATTTTTGAACAGTTTCACAAAAAGTCAAATAATATTACATTTAGAAAATATCAAGGTTTGAGTTCCTTAGGGCAAGTTTAACCGTTTATTTTTATAAACTTTACTAATAATTTAATGAAACTTTTAAAAAATTACTTTAAGTCTACGACTGAACATAAGTCCATGTGGCAACGGACCCCTTCCTGCACAAAGATAAAACTACCTGAATCCTATGAATTATCCACTTTTTGTTAAGCTGATCCCACACTCTAAATTCTGAAATAATTGATTTTTTACTCTAAAATCGTCTAAATATATATTATCTAATATATTTGTTGCTTGGATCCATAAAAAAAAAACTAAATAGACGTTAAATAGTATGGATAGCATCGTTATATTAAAATAATTTTGTCTTTCCCTAGCAGCCCCTCTTTTTCTCATCTGCTGTTCATTCCTCCCTCTTTCCCCTCTCTCTCTCTCTTTCTCTCTCTTGAAAATAATCTACTTCATTTATTTAAAAGTAATACTGATCCCATATTCTAAATTCTAAAATATTCGTTTTTCTTTTCCAACACGTAATTATAAGTTGCATGAAATGATTGAGGAGTTAAAGATACGGTGTAACCCGGATATGAAAGACTTCTTGTCCGGTCCCTGCGGCTCTCTTATAGACGGGTTACAATTATATCGGGGTGTCTTATATATATGTACATTAACACAGGCTCTAATTTGGGACCAGAGAAAATCTCTCTTATATCCGTTTTTCTTATATTCGTGTTTCTTATATCCGGGTTACACTGTGTTATCAGTTTGCATGCATATTTGTCAATAAGAAAGATGGGGTCAAAGTGGATACCACATTTGCTCAGTCGATTAAAAACAGCATGTTGAGTATTTAAAGTGTTTGAATGTAACGCAAGAGAATCTTGGACCTGTAGCGCACTTTCGATTTGATTTTTAACCAGCAAAAATTGATACTAAGGTATCAAAATTGAAAACAAAACAAAGCAGCTAATCCTGCCTTGACAGAGTTCAAAATAAACTGTACGTCCAAGGATGGAGTATTACATTCACATCTGGGCAGGAGCTGCCCTGAAACTTATCCTGCCTTGACAAAGTTCAAAATAAACAGTACGTCCAAGGATGGAGTATTACTGTCACATCTGGGCAGGAGCTGCCCTGAAAACTTATCCTGCCTTGACAGAGTTCAAAATAAACTGTACGTCCAAGGATGGAGTATTACTGTCACATCTGGGCAGGAGCTGCCCTGAAAACTTATCCTGCCTTGACAGAGTTCAAAATAAACTGTGTAACTTAGTGGGAGATGCTCTTTTCTCTTCCCTGCAACCTCTTTCCCACAGAAGAGACGTTGCGAGCCTGTCTCTGCTTTATTCTTATTTTCATAGCAAGTGCTCGTATAAGCTTCAATCTATGGTTCACCCACCCCCTCCGCCAAACATTCATGAAAAACACTCGTCTAGCCAAAACCACTATCAATAATTTCCCCCACTCTTTATCTGTGCCTAAACCTAAATGCAGATTCCATGAACAAAGCTTCTTTCTTAAAACTGCACGCCTGTGGAACTCTCTTCCATTGGCCTGCTTTCCAGCTGACTACAATCTGATTTTCTTCAAGTCCAACGTAAACAAATTCTAAATGAACCGCCCCCCCCAACTAATCCAATTTACAAAATTTCCACTACTTATGTTTACTACGCTATAATCCCATTCACTAATGTCTACCCATTAACCCTTATCCTCGAGTGGCCTCCGGGTCTTGATAAGTGGTGATTCCTATGTAAAAAAAAAAAAAAAAAGTTGGCCTTGGCGGGGTAAATAAAATAAAACATTATTTCTGCCGTTACATTTGCCCATTCGCAAAATTAAACATCGCATAATTTTTACCATTAGCATTCATCTGTCAGTAGCTCAGACGGTAACGACGCTAGAGAGGTAAGTAACGACTAAAGTGGAGTTCTAAACATTATGGTTTCGATTCTAGCGGATGGTACCCAGGTCATATTTTTTTAATAACTTTAGAAACCATTACTATATATTCAATAATAATAAATAAGAATTCTGCAAAAAATGAAATATAATATTTATGCATATTTTACGACCGGGCAACGCTCGGCGGCATGCTAGTATATATATATATATATATATATATATATATATATATATATATATATATATATATATATTATATTAATCATGTCAAAACGCACTTTATTTCCTTTTGAATGATTAACTGTTGCTATTTCTTCTGATGAGTTAAGGGCAAAATAGATTCACTGATTGATATCATAATTAAGTGATCGATTTTGTGCTATGAAACAGATACTGTCAAGAATTTTAAATGTCAACTGAATTAAAGGAATAAATTATAAGATGGTCAACATCATGAACTTTGGAATAATAAGAGACTTACTATTTTACCATCTAAAATTTTAAATATGTCTAGTTATTTTATAATAATGTTTTTACAAGAGAGTATTTACTTGAAAATGGGCGACGTCATAAAGGATGAATTGTAAATTTGGGAACTTTCTTAAACGATACATCTTATTATGTGACGTCATCGATTTTTATGTAAATGTGTGTGTGTGTGTGTGTGTGTGTGTGTGTGTGTGTGTGTGTGTGTGTGTGCGTGCGTGCGTGCGTGCGTGCGTGCGTGTATTTTTTCTTTATCACAGACACACGTTTTTAAATAGACGTGTGCAGTTGTGTTCGTAAGAGATCCGTTATTTTTAGTTCTTTTTTCTTTTAATTTTCCTTTTTAATTCTTTTTCTTCTTTTATTATTTATTTCATTTCTTTTATATATTTATCTTATTTTATTTATTTATTTATTTATTTTATTTTTGTTTTTTGTTTTTTTTCATTTTTTATTTCTGCTCCAAGATCGGAATGATCAACTATGCCCGGACTCAAGAAATTGATGAAAATAATGCGACAGCACCTCTACCGTAGTCTCGTCGGCTGGAAAGTGCAACAGATAATTAAAAGGAAAAAGAAAAGTGGCGCTTCGTGCACTTTACCATTTCCTGTGTCGTCTGCCGGTAGCCGTTCCATTCCCCCCTCTTCTCGGGACTCAAAAAAACGGACATTTCAAGAGGATAATAATCTCCAAGATTGGAGTGGAATGACGAACGATTCTGTTTCCCTGACGGACGAGGAATAAATCATCCATAAAATGCTTCGGATTATTTGTCGTCTGTTAAAATTGCGGTTTTCTGGGTTTTTTGGGGTTTTTTTCTTTTTTTTTTCTTTTCTTTTTTTTACCTCTTATCAAGACCCGGAGGCCACTCGAGGATAAGGGTTAACGAGTGTACGGTAGTTAATGCGACTATATCGTAACAATCGTTAGTAGTAGAAATTTGGTAAATTGGATTAGTTAAGGGGAACGGCTCATCAAGAACTTGTTTACGTTGGACTTGAAGACGATCATATTGTAGTCAGCTGGAAAGAACAGAGTTCCACGGGCGTGCCGTTCTAAGAAAGAAGAAGCTTTGTTCATGGAATTTACGTTTAGGTTTAGGCACAGATAAAGAGTGGCGGAATTGTTGATTGTGGTTGTAGTTAGTCGTGTATTTTTTATGAAAGTTTGGTAGGAGGGGGCATAGACTGGAGCTGGAGCTCAGATGAGAGCACTTGCCATGAAAATAACGATAGAACAGAGACAAACTCGCAACGTCTCTTCTGTGAGAAAGAGGTTTGAGGATGTTTTATTTAGAACAAAAAAAATATGGCAAAAATATATAAAAGGGGGGTGCAAATATACCATATTAAAAATCTGGTACTAGTGCAAGTGCATATTGTGAACCAGATATATCTCAGCGTTCACTCTAGCGTTGAACCGTCCAGATTTGCATTTTGAGGGTGCTGGCAATGGTCCTGTTGTCATAACTTGGATCGGTAGAGAGCATGAGTTGTACAGCGTCGCTATACTACAGCAATGCAATGCATCTCCAAATCTCGCTCGTTGAACATTATGTCACTTTCAGACATGATAGAAGGCTCCTATCGCTCTTGGGATGTGTACACAAACACAACTGGCCAACTAGTAGATATGGTCTACACCAAAAAATGAAGTCCAGTTTTCATCAAACGGAAATGGAATCATGTCGCCTTTTTTTTTTTTTTTTTTTTTAGGGCGACATTTTTATCGTTCTACCCTGTATAACAAAAGAAGAAATCGCAATAGCCATGAACAAAATATTCACCGGCAAATGCTCTGTAATCGACAACATTCACTCCGAGTTTTTAAAAGCTGGGAGTGAGTGACCATAGTCTTCGTTCTTCATAAGCTGTTCCATCTTATTTTAGAAACTAGTAAAATTATCTTCTAATTTCAAGAAAGAATTAATCGTTGTTTTGCACAAAAAGAATGACATGTCCGAATGTAAAACCTACAAGTTTGTTGGGTTGTGTTCATAAACTCTTTATGACTAGTATTGGCAAAAGAATCACAAGTAATCTTTATTTCGGCGCTTATGTCAACGGATCATCAAATCTAAGGGAGATAACCAGCATAAACATAGCAAAAATAAGCATATTTTGCAAGATATAATTCGGGACGCTGAATAATCAGTAGAACAATGAAATAATGTTAAACAAAAAAAAATGATAACAAAAAAAATTTGGGGTTTGTATTACTGTACACATAGATTCGAAAAAGTTGTCAAAAAACAAATATAGAACAAATAAATGTTATCAAAGGCAAGATAAGTTACTTTTCTACCTAACTGGATATAATTCACGTGTTTTTATTCAGTGTAACAATGTTTATTCAGCTCGAAAAACATGCAATGTTTACCGATGTATTGGAAAATTCAAAATGGCAGCCGACTGTCTCTCGGAGAGGGTACGTTTGGGAAAAGGTATTATAAATAATAAACTAGACAAAATACTGTTGGAAAACAACCGAATACATGTCAACTTATGTCACGGTAACATATATTGAGCGAATTTCTAACAGTATTTTGTCTAGTTTATTATTTATAATACCTTTTCCCAAACGTACCCTCTCCGAGAGACAGTCGGCTGCCATTTTGAATTTTCCAATACATCGGTAAACACTGCATGTTTTTTAAACATGTTACATTGAATAAAAACACGTGAATTATATCCAGTTAGGTAGAAAAGTAACTTATCTTGCCTTTGATAACATTTATTTGTTATATATTTGTTTTTTGACAACTTTTTCGAATCTATGTGTACAGTAATACAAACCCCCCAATTTTTTTTCTTTATTTTAGTAATTAGTCAGCGTCAGGATGCTTAAAACTTTTTTGAAGGAGATTTTGAAGTATTTAAACTGTCAATGATTAAAGTTTAATTTAATTTATTTAATTTTTAATATTCTCTAGTTTCATTTTGCAAGGTTGGGGCGCATAATAATTAACGTACACAAAACAACGAAAATAGAAAACTTTTTGGAAGTAGATTTTGAAATATTTAAACCGTCAATGTAATTTTTTTTTTAACGAAAAAAATAAAAAATAAAAAAAATAAGAAATGCGTTTTTCTTTAGGTAATCAGTCATTTCTGTCTATGATTAAAGTAGGAAAAAATAACGTTCAAAGATTCTGCACAAGATAAAGTGTTCGGGGGGGGGAGGTTTCTCTTAAATAAGGGAATCATTTTTCTTTGGCTAATTGGACAAAAACTTCTTGATTAATTAACAAGTTTATTTAATTTTTGTTGTTGATTAATTAACAAGTTTATTCAATTTTTGTTGTTTATTAATTAACAAGTTTATTTAATTTTTGTTGTTTATTAATTAACAAGTTTATTTAATTTTTGTTGTTGATTAATTAACAAGTTTATTTAATTTTTGTTTTTATTAATTAACAAGTTTATTCAATTTTTGTTGTTGATTAATTAACAAGTTTATTCAATTTTTGTTGTTGATTAATTAACAAGTTTATTTAATTTTTGTTGTTGATTAATTAACAAGTTTATTTAATTTTTGTTGTTGATTAATTACCAAGTTTAATTTTTGTTGGTGATTAATTAACAAGTTTATTTAATTTTTGTTGTTGATTAATTAACAAGTTTATTTAATTTTTTTGTTGATTAATTAACAAGTTTATTTAATTTTTGTTCTTGATTAATTAACAAGTTTATTTAATTTTTGTTGTTGATTAATTAACAAGTTTATTTAATTTTGGTTGTTGATTAATTAACATAGTTTCATTATAACAGGTTGTTTACTTTTGTGTAATACGTTAATAATAAGTTTATTTTGCTACTTAACATTATTATATCTTTAAGTTCGTTGATTAACTTCGCTAACTTATTTCCTTTCCGTAAACTGCTTCAGCAATTTCCGGAACTCGGCTACAGTAATTGTGTAATCATTTTTTTTTTTTTTTTTTTTTAACATTCTTTCATTGTTCTGATTATTTCAGCGTCCCAAATTATATCTTGCAAAATATGTTCATTTTTGCTATGTTTATGCTGGTTATCTCCCTTAGATTTGATGATCCCTTGACATTAGCGCCTTTATTTCTGTGTCTTGATTCCCAAGCAGCCTATCAATCTAGAAGGCGCACAGTCGAATAGAGTTTTGCTCTTAGCCAATTGATTTAAAAATCAATCGACTTTAATAAACTATTATACATCATTTTTATCGATTTTATAAAAAGGTTTCGATAGTATCAAATTAGACAAATTTTGGTAAATTTTAGACAAACCCCTCTCAAAAAAAAAAAAAAAAAAAAAAAACTACATTAATCTTCTAAAATCACTTTACATCGATCACAGATTTTTATAAAAGCTCACCTTCGGTTTAGCCGCTCTGTAAACATCAAAAAGTGTATCAAGCAAGGAGATATGCTTTCACAATTCCTTTTCTTTGTTGCACTAGGTGTATCAGAATCGGCCATTAAAAATGCTGTATATGAACTTAAATAAATCAACTTACTATCTTTCGAACTTTATAACTACTTGAAAAATGTAATTCAAACCCTAATTTTTCCAATTAAAGGAGCAAAGACCAATTTTAAAAAAAAAAAATAACAAGTTTAATAGCAAATTATGCAATATTTGTTTTTTTTTAATCGGTTTTCTTTAAAAACGATTTAAAGAAAATCAACGAAATTTTACTTAGTTCGATTATGAAAATATATATAAATTCCAAAAAAATCACTTACCTATGAAAAATTCTATTCAATGTGTACTTCTGTTGTCCAATGTTTAAGAATTTATCCATATTTATACATATATTCCATGTCCTTTTTAAATAAAATACTTTTTAAAACAAAGATTAAAAAAAAAACGCGAAGTCAGATTTATTGACTGTTCAAATAAAGGGAGAGAAATCTCTGATATTTTTATTGCGTATTAGTATTTTGGGGCCTCCATAGTTGGAAAATTAATTAGTATTTTGGGGCCTCCATAGTTGGAAAAAAGCACACATTCACTTATAAGTTTTTCCCGTTAAGCAAAAAATCTAGTTGACCGATTTTTTTTTTAATTCTCTAAATGAAATACACAAGTTTTTTATTATCATATCTTATTTCTACTTTATCGAGTGAATTTTTTTTAAATATCTAAAAAAGAAAACATTGAATGAAATAGAAAACATTGCCGTCAGCATCCGGTATTTACTTGAAGATATAAGCATAGCATGTGCTTTAATTTAAAAAAAAATCAATGTGGTTTAAAAAAAAAATAGTTTTACACTTTGGACTTTACAGGTAAATTTCCAAAAAAACACTTCTTTTTTTTTTTGTTTTAAATTAGAATATTTTATTTATTGATCTTTTATCTTCAATTTGTGATATATAAAATTTTGGTAAGTAAATTAATTATTTAAATTTTGATAGACATTTCAAAATGGGGGCGGGGTTTAAAAAAAACGTTTGTCCAAAATATTATATTCAGTTTATTAGAAAGAGCATAAAATTTCACATTGACCCTGAAAATACCGTAAAAATTGAACCAATAGAAAAATTTTGATAGATTTTTAAAGTTTCAAAATTGAAAAAAATTTCACTCGTAGAATTCAATTGATTTCATACATAAAAAAAAAATGGCTTGTTGAACGTGCACCGGCACTTTGTAAACACTGTTTTTTAAAAAATAAAAAATAATATTTTTATTATTTTTTAAACAACTTTAATAGTTTATTTTGGAAGTATATTCCATACAGAAAATAAACAATCCATTTTAAAAAGAAAAATTACGAGTTTTTTTTAATATTTTATTCGCAGTTTTCTTTCTGTTAGGCATGTCAAAACTTCCCCCAAAATTCTAATACTGTTACACTAGTTGATGCCATGCTTAAGACAGAAGAGACTTGCCAAAGCGGTTTTTCTATGGGTGGACAAATCCTTTCCAACCTCTCCTACGCTGATAACATCACTCTTGTTAATGAATGCACATATAAATTCTAAGTTTTTGTTAATCTATAAGCAAAGAATACAAAGGAAATAGAATTAGAAATAAACCTAGAGAAAACAGATTGTATGTCTACAGTTTAACCTAAATATGACTTTTCAGAGTAAATTCTTCAAACAGGTCAGCCAATTCATTTATTTATGGCATTAACTGATTTTCTCCAGTGATCATAAGACGATATTGAAACACAGAATTGGGTTGGATTGGGAGGCTTTCCAAAGACACAGCACCATTCTAAAATCAAAAAGGGTGCCAATAACAGTTAAAGTAAAAGTTTATTTAATTTATGTCCTCCTAATAGTTTTATATGACTTTCATTGTATCACATGGGCTAAAAAACTAGCCAATCAAATTGAGGTTTTTCAAATCACGTAATGCGTTTCATTATGGGACATCGCCGGATCGAAAAAAACAAAATATCCACCCTCCGTCAAACTACTTCCCTACCCCCTCTATTCGATAAAATCAAAAGTAAAACCCTTAAACTTTTTGGCCATGTCAAACGATCAACCACTGGCCTGTCAAAGTTATGATTTGAGACTATGCTAGAAGGCAAAAGAGACAGAGGAAAGCCAAGGAGAGCAAATGTTTTTGATTGGACATCTCTCAACAGTTGGGCATCCATCAACCAACTTGCCCTGGATCGGAAGGAATGGCAAAAAATAAGTCACATGGGTATGCAATCTGCACCAAGCGGAGGATGCGAATCATGAATGACCAAAATTTTCGTCACTTATTTATGAATCATAACCGCGACGGGATAGGAACTCCAAATCACCTAACTGCATTCTCAGCAATTACTGCCATCCATAGTTGTTGTCGTCTCACCACGTTTTGGCCAAGTAAACCTCTTGGGTAGATAAGGCAGATAATTCTCACCTGGAACCATAGAGATTCAACGTCTCTATCCACTCTTCCACGGGCCCCGAAGGGTGATCAAGGTTGGATTTTTGGTCTTATAAATCCACGTTTATTTATTATCTGATCTTCCATGGTTGGGTTCGTACTACCTGTCATAGGCAAGAAGAATAGTTAGCCGAAACCTCGTGAAACCACAACTAAGAAAGATGAGGATGATAGTTCACAATAAATACATGAATAAATAATACTCATCTCAGTAATGAATTCCAATTAAATGATATATATACCATGGATAATCATTACTTTTTCCCAATACAAGTTAATTACAACTGTAATTCAATTAAAAAATTTTATTATTTTAATATTAATATATGTGTGCCACTGTCTGTCGTCAGTTTTCAGCTTAAACTTCAAACTTCTCATGCATCCAGACATTAGCTAATTTCCACTATATGGACCGACTTGAGGAGCCTCATCCTTACAATTAGAACAAAACCACTCCCCTAAGGTATCTTGATCATTAACTCCCACGTAACTGAAATGGTACTATCTGTCACAGGAATCATAGCACACCATTGGCGATGTTCCATCATTCGGAACAGAACAGGTTGGACAGTAAAAGGGACCTTCTTCTTCTATAAACTCAGTTGATGCAATATCATTATTACCCTTAATTTCCAAGGGCACAAGGTTTTTTAAGGAATGGACCTGTTCGCGCCCATCCTTAAGAACAACCACGGAACGAACATTACTGTCGCTTCCAGTAATTAATTTGATTATTTTACCAAGATTCCAAAATTGCCTGGTTATGTTGGGTAAGTACTATCTCTCCAACAGATAACTTGGGGGCACAATTGCTCCCGATTTTGGCATCGACTTTTCTTAGTGACAAGAGGTAATCATTATGCCAGATACGATTGAAGTTTTCAACAAATTTAGTCCTCATTTCGAGGGAATGTAATAAGGCAGTCTTATTTGGGGGGGGGGGTCATGACATAATTCAGCATCATGATTATTAATAAGCAAATGAGGTTGACATCCTGTTTGAAGAAAATAATTCGGAGTTAAAATACTAAAGTCTTTGTTGGCAGAAACAATATAAGTGAGGGGTCTGTCATTTATTGCCTTTTGCACATCAGAAAGTGCAGTCAGAAATTCAAAATAATCCAACTTTCTTCTGCCCAACAGTTTCCTCAAACATTGTTTGACAGTTTTAATTAGTCTCTCCCAGGCTTCCCCTGCCAGGTAGAGTAAAGGGGAATTGTTCGATGGACGATGTGTATGGATTTAAATTGTTCCTTCAACTCGTCCAATTCGAGCACGTTCGATAACGATATTCCGGACGCAACAAAGGATTTTGTATTATCGGAATATACATGCGTAGGGATACCATATAAATTGGTAAACCTAACAAAGGACAGCATAAAAGAGCGGGTGCTCATATCCGGCAAATAATTTTAAGTGAATTGCACGCAAACTCATGCCTGTAAAGAGTAAAATGTACATTTTAACTCCAACTTTAATAGAAAATTGACCGGTGAAATCCACACTGACTTGTTTGAATGGGTAAACAAAGTTCACCCTATGAGCAGGCAATACTGATCCTACGGATGCCTTACAAGGCAGAGCATTTATTTTTTTACATACGGTGTAAGTACGCACGGAGGCTTTAATTGCTTGTCTCCCCTGAGGGATCCAACCCCCAGACAGCCTTAACTTACTGAGAGTTGAATTAACCCCCATGTGGCAATAGTTAAGATGAGCTTCCTTAATCGCCAGTTTTGTTAAATAATGATTTTTTCCCCAAAAAAGGGGGAAACTTGACCTCGAAAGGCAGAATATCAGAATTCTGTATCCTACCTCTGGTTCTAATTGACCCATCTTTATCAAGGAATAACCCTAAGGCAGTTACCCTAGGGAGAGGCACTTTCCCGGATGGTTGTTTCAAGTAACCTAGTTCATGAGAGAAGGCCTCCATTTGCATGTTAGCAAATAGCAATAATTTGGCCCTATTAAAATTGTCAGCACTATGGTGATGCAGCAAATCATAAAATTTCAACACTTTTTCTAAGACGCTGATTGTCTTAGATAAGCTGGAATATCTTGTAATATCCAACGGGAAGGTATTTTCAGAAGGATGTGTCTCCTGAGAGTACAAACATGATACAATCTTTTTATTAGTTTCGTTTAGACAAGGTAAGGGTGAGATTGGCCAATCGATGCCATCTCTATTGAGCCATTCCGGTCCATACACCCTGAAACTGAATAACTGGGAAAATTTAGGAGTATTGATACCTCTAATTTAAAAATCTGCCAGATTTTCCGATGAAGAAACATTTTAATTTTGGTAGAACGCCAAATTTTATATTAATATTTTCTGAAAATATTTTGATCTCTGCGATTCTGTTTTCAATGACTATATTTTTCTTGGATCCTTTACCATTTAGGACCCACGAAAGAGCAACTTGGGAATCAGACATCAGGAAAAAATTATCAATATTAAGGGGCTCCAGAGCACCCAAAACTTGAGGGGCTACCTTAAGGGCTAAAAACAATAGTTCCAAAGTGGGAAGTTACTTCCCCTTTGATTGGGGTCACTCTGGCCTTTACGAACAATTCGCTCCCTGTTTCTCATACAGGGTGAATCCGTATGCGTTTTTCGACACGTCACAGAAACAAATAAATTTGACAGACTGATTTTCCGACAATACACTCCAGGGAAATTCAAACTTCCCCAAGTCGTTTAAATCCTTGGTATGGGTTTGCCACAGCTTATTCAGCTCTTCGGGTATCCACTCATCCACGATAACTTGCTTTTCCAGATCAAACTGACAATGATCTTCCCCTGTATCGTGACGGGGAGTAGCATAGACAAAGGGTCATACACTCCTGATATTTGCAAAAGAATCCCCCGTTTGGTATTAACCTCGGGGTCCACTAAAGTGGGAGAAGGTTTGAACATATGGGAGGAGGGAAAATATTACGCAAACTTGCCGTGTCATCATGATTTGAACTCTTCTAGTTTTTCCTTGTCCACAGCCGATAACTTAACTTCTTCATCAATTCCTAATAAGTCGAGACTGAGCAATGTCTCTACCCCTCGTTTAACGGTGAACTCGGAGAAGAAAGGCTTCAATCTGTCCTCATAAGAGAGTGTCGGGTTTAGCGCAGACTCAATCAAATGTTGCATTGAGGGATTTCACAACACAATTAAAGGGAGGCGAATCTACCTTATTCAAATCTTTATTCAAAAAATGTCGGCTCTCGACAAACGGAATTATGAAATTTCCATGTCGCCATGCGTTTCCATTAAGACACTCAACTAGCTTGAGATTATTTAACTTGCTCAAAAGATCCAAACCAATAATCCCCTTAATGGGAGTTCCGTTCAACTTCTTATAACCGGGACCAAGCTGGAAACCTTCTTGAGACAAGTTATCGACAACTTTATTGAAATTATCCACTTCGAGTTTTAAATTTAAATCTTTGGAAAATAACACCACAAATTTAAAGGGATTTTGATCACCTAATTTAATCGATATGCAATCTCAAGGAGTCACTGCCGATCAACGTGTTCACCGCCATATCAACTTTCTTGTGGTTTATGCTTTTATCAGAGTACAATTTAAATAGAATTTCCTGGGCAAAAAAACGAACGTTGACTCTCAGTATCAATCAAACAGAAGAAATAGAGTGGTCATCCATGTGCTTTCATCGACATTCTAAGGACGAGAAAAATGCTATTCTGTGATTCAGAATATGTTTTTCGGCCCACAAAGGATTTATTTCCTTTAGGATACATGAAAATGGGTTTTCAACCCACAGACTGCACATGGGTAAGGAAATCCCTTACTACCACGACAAACTGGCTCTGAGTGTTCACCCAGACACCGAGTACATAATTTTAACTGTTTACCCCTTCGGCATTTTGCCTCGAAGGTAGGAAACTTACTACCGTTCTTAATCGAATGATCTGTAGCTTTGCACAGTTTACATAATAACTAACGTAATGTACTTGCAATAACCCTTATCCCTGAGTGACTTCCGGGCCTTGATAAGTGGTGACCACTGTGTAAAAAAAAAAAAAGAAAAAAAAAAAAGTGGCCTTCCCTTCACGTGGAGAAGACGCCATATTGTATTTCATCTTGGTTGAAGAAGGCGCCAATTTTGCTGTACAAATATCCCGCTGAACCTCGAGCGGGGTGGCTAATAAATATTCCATAATTTCAAACACATGGGACATAATATTATTCAGAGAAGAGAATCTTTCATCATCAATTCTCTTATAACGTTAGGAAATTTAGCAAATAATATGTGGGCTATTAATGCCCCTGAGGTCCCACCCTCAGCAAAAAAATCAGTCCCATAGCACTTGTCAAGTTTGGTCAAATCTCTCTTAACTTTCTTGAGAAACGACTTTAAATTTTAAAATCCGTTATAACAGACGGAGGAGGAATAATTTCCTCAAAACCCCGGTTTTTAATCAAATCAGGGTTCAAATATTTTTCCCTTAACAATTTTAGGCTACATCATAATTATCTGATGTTACATCTAGACTGGAGATTATATCAAATGCATCCCCATCCAGTTTTGATTTCAACACTAACAGTCCTGTCAGCTTTATTTAAACTATCAGTGCAAAATTAGAATTTGTTCAGAAATGTTCTGAATGAAAATTTGTCATCTGTGGACATGCCGGAAAACCTCGGGCAGTCCAATTGCATTTTTACAGGCGTCGAAGCTTGCAAAACTTGAGGTGTATCTAATTTCAATTTTAATGAAAGCAATTTTTCTTCTATTTCTGAAGAAAAAATTTTCTGAAACCTCGCAAAGCTGTAATTTCTCCTCTTCTGGAGTCTTGACTAGAATTTGGTCTATCAGGTCATCCGAGTTTCTTAACCAAACTCTAATTACCGCTTCTCGGGATTTGAAAAAATCTGGTGAAGGGTCATTAACTTCCAACCACTTTACCGCATTATCAATGTGGAACCTTTTGGTCTCCCATTTGGACCTTAGTTCCTTTAGGGCCATATTTTGTGCCTCGAGAACCATTAATAAAATGACAGATGTCATTATCTGCAAAAATTAAGGTGGCAAAACCGCCAATATTCCAAAACAGAATTATGTAATCACAAATAAAAAACTGGGGGGGGGGGGGTTAAACCCTTTCCCTCTCCTACTATTTTTAAATAAAATAGCAGCAGTATAATTATCTGCAAATGCTAAGATGGCCAAAACCGCCAATATTATTCCAAACGGAATTATGAATCACAAATAAACACGCTAACGAAATGGCCGCCAGCGATTAAGAAGCCAAATTAGGGCTAAGCTCTAACGAATAATCGAGTTACCCATTTATAACCAAATGCGAAATACCCGAGCTACCTATGATGCCTAACAAGTGGAGGGGGGATTAAACCCTTTCCTGTCCTCTAAAGATGTCTTTTTTTTAATAACAAATTTTCAATTCACCCTATCACTTGAAAACTGACAACAGCCACACAAGCAATTAAGACATTAACATGGCATCACAATTACAATCAACATTAGCAATTTCAATTTAAACATGCTAACGAAATGGCCGCCAGCGATTAATCTCAATTTAAATCCATGATTTAAATCAAATTAATATGACACATTCAAAGAGTGACTTTTACAATTAACAGTTAAATTGCAAAAAAATCATTAACAGTTTCTTTAGTCCTGTGGGTTTTTTTTTATATACGTCTACAGAATTTGAACCAATTTTGTTTGTTTTTTTTTCAATTTAGTCACGTACAAATGATTCACGTGGGATCCTAATTAAAAAAAAAAATGCAATTATAATACGCTAGTGAATTACGACCCCAATATTAAGATTGAATTAAATTATTATCTAACGTTATTTTAAACATAAGAAGAATTCCAATTTTTTTTTTTAATAGTGCAACAAATCGTTAAACAAAACTTATTAATGTCTTATTAGTTTGTTTTTTGTTTTTTTTTGCGACATAAGTTACCTTAACGAAATAATTACATTTCTGATTTAATGAAACAGGGAAAAAATTTTTATCCTTTAATCTGCTCAAATTATGAAAAAAAAAAAAAATGCTGCTCGTCTTAAATCAAGAATTTACACAAATTATAACTAATTATTACGTTAGCAAAATGAGATCTTATTACGCTTTGCAAAAAAAAAAAAAAAAAAATATTTAAACTAGCCATTTTGCAAAATAAGAATCTAAACGTCTGCACAAGAGGACCATTTTTTTTTTTTAACTAGGGCTTGCATTAAAATGAAAATCTTCCTAAACTGATCGTTTTTGCAATAAAAATGAGTGTGTAAGAAATTTCTTTCCTACCCGCTCAATTTTCCTCCCTGCAGAAGCAAATTAATTCCACAAACAAAAACCATACGTTTAAACTCAAAATTTATTCACTATGTAACAGCCATGAAAGTTCTTTGGTTCTGGTAAGTCCTTTGCAAAAACGGTGTCCGAATTTGCTTCCATGCGCATGGAGCATTTAGTTAGAATTCCTTTTGTTGGAATGTTCATTCATTGTTCCTTTGGAAGAATCCATGTTGTTCATGAAAAACACGGCGGGAATGATGACGCCTATATTCAGGCATATGTGAATCCCATAGGACTCATCAAGAAATAAGTTCCAATAATCGGATAATAACAATATCGGTAGTAGAATGTCCTTCTTGGTTTGAATAGGTCCAGCAAATAGGTTGTCTCTGTTTGTAGAGTTGAGTCCTTCGTTCACCGACTGTTTGGTACCCATGATGGAATTATCTTGGCTCCCTCTACAGAGGAGCCGCTGGGTTGAGTCTATCCCGTTCTGTGTTTTTTGCTTAGACTGAAAAATAAGCATGAATACAAAAAGGGCGCCAAGTCAAAATCACCTGACACATTTAAATTTAAACCAATCATAGATCGGCTAACAAACCGTGTAGGTGGCCTAAAAGAAACATGGTGGTTGAATACGGAATTTCTCACAATATTTTTTGTGCGTTAAAGGATATATTAAAAAAAAAAAGAAAAAAAAAAGCATTTAACAAAAAGAATAAAACCACACTTTATTTTTTAAATAACGTTATCATGAAACAAAATTCTCAACATGAGGAGAGGTAACCGGAAATGAAGTGAAAACAGTAATTATAAAGATTGTAGCAGTTAACAAACTATTTACTATAAGCGGATCAATGGCCAGTGCCAGAGTGATTCGGCCACACTGACCAATTGGTTGGAAGGGCGCATTGATTTGAGCTGTCCCCTTAAGGACTATTTTTAGCCCTTTGGGATGCGATCGCCAGAGAGACGCCAGCAAGCGACCTATACAGACCTCTCAGATACAATCTGGCCTTTTCTAAATAAACCTTTTATTATTGTTTTGTTAAAAGCAATGTCGTTTGGCCTTGTTTTTATTTAAGTAATTATTAGGAGAGAAATGCACATTTTCTTCCTATAAGATAACCTTCACAGCCATTTTTTTTCCTAGTCTAAGGGCAATAACTCTTCATCATGGAATTTGGAAGCAATGGTAATTAATTCGCAGTTATTGGATTTGATGGCGAAATTTTAATTTTAAATTATATCATAGAATATCGAAGCGAAAAATGATTTATTTATCTTTCTTTAAAAGAAAAAAATATTTGGTAAAATAAAAATATTCCATACACATGATGATCGCCATATTTGAAACAATACAAAATACGACAACACGACCTTGACATTGTTTAATATTTGGTTTTCTTTTAAAACTATTAAAAAAAAAAAAGAAGTGCGAATAAAAAAAAAATACATTTAGTAACCAGTTTTTGTTTAAAAGGAAATTTATCTCTAAATGTGTTTTTTTTTAATTTATATATAATTAAAAATCGGCATTTCAAAATCGGACTTAATCGAAAAGTTAAAACAATGTATTCCTACGCCAAGAACACCGGAACGTTGGAAATGGAAACTTTTCTTTATTTAAATTGTTTTAATAGTCTGAGCCCAGTCTCTTGTGTCATAAAAACGCTGAGAGATTGGCTTTACTGGGTCGTTCGCTAGAGGAGAATGCTCCTTGGGTCCCTGTGGTTGAGAACTCATTTCCCAATCTCAAACCCGACCTCTCGGTAGAAGGTTGTTGTAAACTGAGGGGGGAGTCCAAGTTCTTTGCCGAATGTCGGACTGCACTTAGAGCTTTGCCGGGGACTAGTGTCCTCAATCGGCCTAGGAAGAGACTTTATCGGGAGTTAGTGGTGCGCACCGCGAAGGATCCTCTTTGTAGGCGGTTAGGTTGGTCGATGGAGGTTAACCGCTATGAATGGAGTTGGGCGCCGGGACAGCATTTTCTGACTAACTCGGAATTTTCCCTGACCTGGCAGCTGGTCCAAAAAGCACTGCCCCTCTTCAACGAATTCAGCATGTACAAAGAACAAACAAGGGCCTGGTGCCTGCGCTGCGACGAACACAAGCTCGAATCGGTCGAGCATGCATTTTTTCGTTGTAGCCGGATTCAGGCCCTATTGGAGTACGTCGGAGAGGTAATGGTTCACATCGATGGCGAGTGGCCGCTCGATCTCGACGCAGGATATTTTGTCTACAACATGGAGCCGCCGTTCCCCAGAGATTTTTTGGTTTTCCTGGCGATCCTAGCAGTAGCGTGTATGGTGATCTGGATCACACACCTCAAATTGGTCCGCGAATGGACATCTGTTCCAGATCGGGATCTAATCATTTACTTTAAACATCTGCTTAAAGTAAAGATCAGATGCACACCCAACATGCAGATACCTTTTTTGTAAATATGTTTTCTTTTATTCCAAACGCTGGGGAATCAGTAGCTAGATTAGTGTCCTCGCTAACTGATCCACAGAGTGAATGAGGTATTATGGTAAATGTTGCCAGTCAAGAGTAAGACTCCAAAGTCTTCTTTTTCCACATTTGTTACTTTAGTCACAAAGACCCTGTACCCTTCCCCTTCCCAATTTCTTATAGGGCCTTGTGCCTAATTTTGTTGTGAGTGAATTTACTGTTTTGTCCAATTTCATTATTGTATAAATCATATTTTTACCAGCAATAAAATATATAAGATCAAAGTGTAGTATTTGTTCCGGCAGATACTGCAAGCAAAGGCCATATGTGGGGGCGACCCCACATATAAGACCTTGGTCAATGTAGGGGCAACCCTTCATACCAATTGTCACTATCCAGCTCCCATTTCCCACCCATCGGGAGCTGGTCCCCCCTTTCCCTCCCCCCTCCCTCCTTCTCCACATTAAAAAACGGCCTTGTGCCTAATTTGTTCAGTGGGGAAGCAAATAAATACAATCTGTTCTCAGCTCTTATCTGCGGTCTGCACTAGAGTGTCCGAGTTTCGAGCTCAGACCTTTGGTTTAGAGTCTTTCTTTTTTGCTTGCTCCTGCAAGGATCAGCCCCTTCTTTGGGGATTGGACCCACAAGGACTTGTTTTTGTCGTTGCTTGTTTTTGTTATTGCCCTCGGGCAACTTACTAACTGTTGCTTTCTTCTTGTTTTTCAGACAGTCCGGGATCCAGCTAGTGCTTAAGCAGCCGGCAGGGCCAAGGGAAACCGACGTGCCTTTTTAGGCGAAGACCCCCTTGGTTTCCGAATCGGCGGGTTCTAGTTGGACTCAGGGCTATCAAATAGATGGAGCAGGCCTCTGCTCTTGCCACCTTGGGGGACGCCCCCAGGTTTAGTGGTCGAGAAGGGTTTAGGGGGTGCCGTCCCGAAAGGCACCCCCAGTAAGAGAAGGGTTTCGGGGGTCGCCACCTCCAGTTCGGACGGTTCATGTGCGGTTCCAGGGGCCGCTGCCCACAGTTCGGTTGGTACGAGGTCGGGGGTTGCCACCCCAAAAGGCAACCCCAGTGCGGTCAGGTCATGTTCTGTTTCGGGGGCTGCCACCCCAGAAGGCACCCCAAGTTCGGTGATGTCCAGTAGGGTTTCGGGCGCGGGGACTGTCACTCCAGAGGGCACTCTTAGTACAGTCAACGCAGGCGATTCCAGTTCAGGAGCGACCCAGAGCTCAGGAGACGCAGTGGCCTTCACCGGTGTTTCTGTGGTGGACGCCACCCTAGGACCTTCTGCTATAGCCGGAGAGAATGCAGACAAACCCTGGAGGATGCCAGCAACAGTGGTGGCTACGATCAGGGAACAGGTGGTAGAGGCCTGGAGAAACTACATTCAGCAAACTCCAGGCGGTGAGGACGAAGAGCTGTGGAAAGCGACGGCGGCCAAAAAGAAAAAGAGACGGCCGGTGAAGCGTTGGTGGGTATTGGAGGAGGAGGCAGCATCATCAACACCATCGCCGTCGAACCAGTCACAGTCAGAGAAAAGCAGCCCCCGAAGCCAGCAGCGGAGGGTTTACGGAGGATGAAATCTATGGATGTTTTCGTAGTAGATGGGTGCTCCCCGGAAGTGGGGTGATCAGGAAGTGTGGAGCCGGCAAAGAAGGAGGAGTGGCCAGCCCTCGCAGTAACAGATTCCCCAATTCCGGCAGCCCAAAGGACACCGTCAGCAGCAGTAGTAGCAGCAACAGCTAAAGGAAAGACTGCAGAGGAACAGCAGAGTTTGGGCCCGAAACAATGAACGACAAGATCCTCTGTATTCTACAAACAACTGTTTGAAAATAAATATAAAGAATTTACAATGGGGAACAACATTGAGGTGGTCCCAGAAACCCTCGAAAGAATAAGGGAGCGATTGGTCTCTCTGCTCACCTTAGATGCGACGGGCAAAGGACTGATGGGCGTCCCTAAGGACCGGATGATGGAGCTGCTAGGGGAACTAAAGATCTCCGCACAGTACGCCATACGAAGATTCAATGCCATGTGGGAGGTCCTCTTGCCGGCAAAGGAAGAAGCAGAAAAACTGTCACATGGCGAAACGTCAAGTTTTTTTTTTTTTTTTTTTTACACAGTGGTCACCACTTATCAAGGCCCGGAAGCCACTCAGGGATAAGGATTATTGCAAGTACATTACGTTAGTGTGGAGATTTGATGAAGTGTTTACTTAAGGGGGTGGTTCATTAGGAATTTGTTAACGTTGGACTTGAACACATCCAAGTTGTAGTCAGGTGGGAAGCAGGCAGACGGAACAGAGTTCCACAGGCGTGCAGTTCTAAGAAAGAAGCTTTGTTCATGGAATCCACATTTTGATTTAGGCACAGATAAAGAGTGGGGGAAATTTTTCACAGTGGATTCGGCTAGACAGGTGTTTTTCGTGAAAGATTGGCGAGGGGGGACCAGAGATTGGAGTTCAGACGAGCACCTGCCATAGAAATAACGATAAAACAAGGATAGGCTCGCAATGTCTCTTCTGTGGGAGAGAGGTTGCAGGGTAGAGGAAAGGGCATCCCCCACTAAGCCACGAAGTTTATTTTGTACTCTGTCAAGGCAGGATAGGCTGTTTTTAGCAGCTCCTGCCCAGATATGGCAGCAGTATTCCATCCTTGGACGTACTTGGCTTTTATATAGATAGAGAATTGCATCATTAGTGAGATATCTTGTGGAGCGGTAGAAGGATCCCACCATCTTTCCAGCGACCTTGGCAACAGACTTGATGTACGTGTTCCATTTCAGATCAGGAGTAAAGGTCAAACCCAGAAGCTTGTCAAAACACGGGGCCTCTCCCAGACAAGAGCCATCCATCCCAATTGATGCCAGATGGGGATCAGAGCGTTTATGATGTAATGATAGGAGCTTGGTCTTAGATGCATTAAATGTAACCAGCCACGTCTTCCCCCACTGAACCACACGCTCGAGATCAGAGGAGAGAGAATCAGAGAGAACTTTGTCATTTATAGCCTTTGATGTGTTGCCGTAGATGGTCGTGTCATCAGCATAGATGTCAACGAATGATTTAAGTATGTGTTTAGGGAGGTCATTGATGTAGGAAGAGAGTTGGGCCCAGGATTGACCCCTGAGGGACTCCAGCATTAATACTGCAGGCCTCTGATTTTTGTCCATCGACCACTACTCTTATGAGTCTATCGGAGAGAAATGATTTAATGATTGAGAAAACATTTCCAGTTATACTGTAGCTGAAATCTTGTGAAGAGGAGTCTACAGTTACAATTACAGAGTGCCATGTTTTCTAATAGAGGAGCAACTGGGGGCCATCATGTCCTAGTATGGTGAGGTAGAAGGGACTGAGGCTATGGAGGGCCCCCGTAACATCATGACCGGGGACCTACCGGTTCAGAATGCGGCTGTCCAGGAAGCAATTCAATGGAATCCCCGCCCAGCTGACTTGTGAGGGCTGGTCAATGGCCGTCATTGTGGGGGGCAGAAAACCACAGTGTTGGCAGTGCCAAAAAACGGGCCATGTAGAAAGATTCTGCCCTCTGAAGAAAACTGCAGCTGAGGCGAAGTAGCCGGAAGAGGAAGTGGGGCAAAAGAAGGCAGAATAGTCTAGAATGGAGGAGGAGTCTGATGCGAATAAATGGGGTAAGGTGGTGGCGAGGAAAGGAAAAAAAGCAGAACCGGCTCCAGAGGGAGCAAATAGAGGAGTGGCAACAGCCACAAAAAGGAAGCTGAGAGCAGCTCGTCAGGCTCCGAAAGCGATGGAGGTGAGGAGAAGACAAAGCAGAGAGGAAAGAGAGAAAAAAAAAGAAGACCAGGATCCTGAACTTCCGGAAACCCAACTCCTCCAGGAGGAAGTTCAGCTAACCCCACCCCTATTCACCACTCCTAATACCGAAATGGAGTAGATGGAAGCTCCAGCGGAAATTGAAAAACCGGAACCAGAACTGAAACAGGAAGTTCAGAAAAAGTTGGCAGTCCTGAGGGAAGGAAAATCCAGAAAGTTTCCTTACTGGCCCGGGGAACGAATCTGTGAAGCCGACCTGAGCCATACGGTCAGTGACCTAAACGGCAGACAAAGAAAACACTTGAAGGAGTTGGAGGGCCTCAGAAAGGTCGATGAGAAAGAGGTCACTGACTCAAGGAACTTCCATGATGCTCCATCAATGATAATTTTCTTCCGGGTGAATAGCGGAGTGAGGGTGAAAGCATTATGGCGAATGCTAGAAGCCGGGAAATCTGCTTTCCCAGGTCTAAAAATAGTAGACGGGGAGCACCCATCACTTAGCAAAATAACGACCCTCTTTACGTTCACCCCTCCTTCTTTAGGGCACTAAAAATGACGTTCCCCTTGGATGTGGGGGGCCTGGCTCGAGATGGACGGCTTACGTCCGATTTGCTCACAGGCAGTCTCGCTCAGGCCTTTGACGTACTGACCCCCGAGGACTTCAGACCCTTAGTCGACGAATATTACTAGTTAGGGAAATATGGCCACGGGCTTGAACCTAGCTAGTTTGAATGTGAGGGGCATGAGATCTCGAAGCAAGGATGTTCGCATGCTGAGGAATCTCATGGCCCTTGAGGTAGATATAGCTGCACTGCAGGAGACTCACTTTGTTGGGGCCGGGGACTTCGATGTACTGGTAAGCAATTTTGATGTTTACTCAGCATATGGCAGCCTTCAGAGCCGGGGGGTTTCTGTACTAGTGAGTCGCACCCTGTCTGTGACGTTTATCATTGTCCACGCAGACGCTCATGGGAGGCTGGTCGTGATCGATGTTGCCGTTAAAAGAGGCATGTTCCGAATCATGGCAGTTTATGCACCTAACATTCACAGTGAGACGGTTTCCTTTTTTCGGCGGGTGGAGGTGTTTCTCTCTTCGGGTCCGGAGCGGGTAGTTTTAATGGGGGACTGGAATGCCGTCCTGGACCCTAATATAGATAAGGTCGGGGGGTTAGATGGTCGGGGCGGTATGATCACAGCCTGTCTGACCTGATGGGCTTCTGCGATCTGGTCGACAGGTTCCATCTAGATAACCCCGGGATAGAGATGTGGACGTGGTATACTAGTTCGGCTGTCTGTCCGAGCACATACTTGGAGAGAATGTTAATTAGAAGGGGTGACATAGATTTCCTATCTTGTCCCATGTTCCACTGGCTAGGTCATTCGGACCACAAACTCATGTTGGCCCATCTGAAATTAGGTAATAGGCCTAGGTTGGCTGGCTACTGGAAGTTGAACGTGTCCTTGTTGGAGTCGAATGACTTCCGGGAGAAGCTGACATCACTAATTCAGAGGGAGTTAGTGGGGGCAGTTACCGGGAGTAGCTGGTAGGCTAAGCTTAAGGCTACCATTAGTCTCTTTTGTGTCCAATATAGCCAACACCTCGCATTAACTAGAGCGCGGACCAAAAGGCAGCTAGATGATAGACTGACCCGGGTGGTGGCAGGGGGGGATTCCCTCGAACTAGCTCTAGTTTAGGGGGACCTGAATCGCTTGGCTAGCGAGCAATATGCAGGTCAGATAGTTAGAGCTAGATTAAACAGTCTCCAATGAAGCCGTGAATGTTGACGCTGTTGAGCGTAAGGCCGTCCTAAGATGCGGCTTGGATGGGTACATTCGGGAGGTGAAAAACCTGGAAGGGTGCTCTCTCGTATCGGCACAGGAGATCTGCAATGGGTTTCGGCAACATTTGGAAGAACGCTTCACCCAACTACCCAGACTCCACGGCCAGGAGTTTGGCAGCTATTTAGCTGGCTCGCCCCGCCTTACTGTGGCCCGAGCGGATAACTGTGAGAGGATGGTTACGGAGCGTGAGGTCATTACTGCGTTGAAGCAGGTTGGCCACAACAAATCTCCGGGGCTCGATAGTTTACCCTACGAACTGTTCTTGAGGCTGTCGCCCATGTTTGGGGCCCTTCTGATGGGCATGTTTAACCATTGTTTTTCCCAGGACTCGATTCCGAGGCAAGTTACCAAAGGAGTGGTCACACTTCTGAAGAAGGGGGATCAGTATGGAGGGGAGAATCTAGATGATTATAGACCCATAACTCTGCTTAATGCAGATTTCAAGATTTTGTCCTGCGTTCTTGTGAACCGACTGCAGGTTGTTATCGGTGACTTGGTCGAGCCGGATCAGAACTACACTGTGAAGGGTCGATCGATTCAGAACAATCTGCACTTGGTTCGCACGATCATAGAGGGTTTAGAAGCCAACACAGAAGCTGCGCTGATCAATTTAGATCAGTCCAAGGCGTTCGATTGGGTTGAACATGTATTCTTGAGATCTGCTGTGGAAATCAGCGGCTTTGGTCCGGACTTACGCAAGTGGGTTTCTGCTTTGTATCGTGATCCCGTGGTAGTGGTGCAAGTCAACGGTAGGTTGTCGGAGTCCTTTGAGGTCTCCCGGTCAGTGCGGCAGGGTTGCCCTCTGTCGCCTGTTATATGTCCTGGCGTTGGAGCCATTCCTTTGCAAAATAAGGGACGAGGCTGCGAAACTAGTCATGTGCGGCATAGCTCTACCTGGCGGCAAATCTGCCAGGGTGTCCGTGTATGCCGATGACGTCACCATGTTCGCTGCGTACGAAGTTGTCACAGGCACCGTGATCAATTGCAGCAAGTCTGTTGGCCTGCGGTTAGGCGCCTGGACCGGGGTAAACTCGCTTCCAGGTGCGTTCGGCTGGACTGATGGTCCGGTTTAGATCCTCGGAATGTGGTTCGGGCCGGACTTCCAGCTGGACAAGAATTGGTCGGACATACAGACAAAGGTCGAGTCGTCAGTAGGGACTTGGATTCAAAGGAGATTGTCCTTGAAGGGTTGTGCATAGGCATGTGCCATGTACGTATTTCTGTTGATCCTTTACGGCTTGTCTGTTTTTCCCCTGCCTGCGGATCACTGTAAGGCTTTAGAGTGCCTCCTTTTCAAACTTCTTTGGAAGGGAGGAAAGCTGTATGTCCGCAGACAGGTCTGTACGCAGAAGCTTAGCGAGCGAGGCTTGGGAATGCCTGACCTACAAAGTCACAAGCACGCTGAGAGATTGGCGTTCCTGAGTCAGATACTGATGGAGGAAATGCACTGGGTACCAGTCGTGGAGTAAGCTTTTCCACAGCTAATATCCGACCCTGCCACTGAAGGTTGCAGAAGACCGGTGGGGGAACAGCATTTCCTGACCGAATGCCGAGCCGCCCTTAGGGCATTGCCGGGGTCCAGCAGTGGGTACCGCGAAAGATCTGCTGGTGGGGCGGCTACATCTGTCGAGAGGGGAAGTTCTCTCGCTGTGGAGTTGGGCGCCAGCCAGTAGTCATATGAATAACGAAGAGTTTTCCGTCACATGGAGGCTAGTCCGGGACGTGCTGTCATTCTTTGGCAGACTAGCCAGGGATTTCAGGGATAGTGAGTATTATTATCTCCCGTGCTCACGCTGCAACGACGAAGAGGAGGAGGAGACGAGGGAACATGCGTTCTTTCATTGCAGCAGGGTGCGGAGTCTCTGGGAGTATGTCGGAGAGGTAACGGCTCGCATCGACCCCGGTCGGTGCCACTTGATTTAGCATATGTGGTTGACAATGTGGACCCACCATTTACCAGGGCGAAACAGGCGGTGTTTCTAGTGATCCTAGCTGTAGCTAGATTAGTGATGTGGGTTTCACGCTTGGGTATTGTCTATGAGGGGCGATCTGTTTTGGATCAGGATCTGGTCATTTATTTCAAGCATCAACTTAAAATAAAGATCAGATGTGATTGGGAAAGATTGCACCACATAGACTTTGATAGGAGATGGGTGCACAACACTAGCTTGTGCATACAACGAGGTGCTAGGTTCGTGTTTCCACCCTAGTAGTATTGGTCCTAAGGTGCTGGGGTTTATTGGTTTTTCTCGGAACTTAGCCCTTTAGTTAATATAAGGTTTACCTTGTACTATGGGTAGATATTAGGTAGTTAGGCTGTGTAACCTCCAAGAGTGGAAAAGAAGTACTTTGTTTGACTAGGGTAAGTATGCGTGTCGATCCTGTTCCCGAGTCTTTTTATTTTTCGGTAGTCAACATTAGGAGAGCTTCCAAAGATGCCAAGTCCACTTGTTTGTTTTGTCCCCGGCCTGTTTTTGCCCATTACATACTTTATCTTGGAAGACGCCGTCCATCCTTGTTGACCCCAACCCCAAGTTATTTTTGCAGAAGTGCTATCCTTTAGGTCCTCCACTCTCCACTAGGGAACGACCTGCTTGCTTTCACCTCTCCCCTTGGCCCTTGGGGAGGGGACCGGAAGACAGTGGGCGTTCCAATTGACGAATAGCAAGTAGGAAGGGAGGGTCCCCTTACTAACCCGCCCCACAGGCATTTTGTTTATTTGTTTTCTTTTTCTTTCTTTTTGGGTGTTTCATAGTTTGCCCCCCTCCCCATCATCTCACCCCCATTATATATAAAAAAAATATATATATATATATATACTTTTGGTTTTGTAAATAAGTTTTGTTGTGTTTTTTGTAAATATGCAATTTTCTCTTTTCAAAACAGCGTGAATGTTGCCCGCCATCCCATAAGCTGGGGATCAGTTGTTTTAAGTAGGTCCTGATAAGAATGTAGGCGGTTGTGTATAGAATGATAGAGACTCTAACATAGATGTTTTCTTAATAAAATACTTGCTTTTCAATGCAAGTCTAGCGTAGTCCTTAGAAAAGACCCGTTTCCATCCCCCCCTCCCCAATCCCCCTTACTGGCCCTGGTGCCTAAGCTCTTTCGGACCCCAAATGAACCCTTGGCAGTAGATAATGCCAAGGCCGGGGCCGAAAGGCTAAATATCATCGCTTCCGGCCTTTTGGCTTAGATCGCGTGTAGTATCTGTTCTTATCAGCTTAATATCTGATATTACCCTACATTGGCTATTATGATATTGAGCAGATTTTTGCAACTTGGCGAGGAGTAAGGGCTTGCTCCACCTTTGCCACGGGTTGACCTGATATTGCAATACCTCCAGGAATTTCAGCCCAGGTTCCCAGTAGGAAAACAAAATTCGAACCTAAAAACAGACTTTCTCTCTCTAAATTATGTGTAACAAAGATGTAACACCACTGTGTGATGAGGGGGAGGGAAAGCTTATTTTAGAAATTTAATTTTTTATTTTGCCAAAGATTTACAAAACAAAATTTTTCAAGTTTTTAGTCGCGTGCAAGCAACTCTATGAGTCGGTCCGTCGGTCAATCAATCTGTCCGTAACACTTTTGTGCTTGGCCTTTTTGGTTAAGATCAAAGGTCTGTTGTTAATAGATGCTGTTCTTAGCTTTAGTATCTGTTCAGATACATACATTGCGCGAGGCAGTGCTGTTCTGGCGACACATTCTCGTTCCCGGAACACCTGACGAGCTTTTTGGGTAGCTTTCTGTCCGCACCCCCACTTCGTCTGTCTTTCTCTGCCCCCTCCTCACAGGGGGATCCGAGCTGATAATTTACGACCTTCCCGCGAGGGAGGGTCAGAAACACTTTCTCTCTTCCCTCCACTAACTTCCCACTCCCTCTTTCAATTCTATCTCCCCTCTTGCCGCCTTTGGTGCCACTTCTTTTTGGCGCCAAAGTCAGCTCCCCACTTTGGATGCCGACTCCACGTCACTCATTTTGGCGATTTTCAATACAGAGAAGAGAGCTTTTTAAAAATGGACAAACCCAGCCTGGGGGCCACCAATAGAGATACCCCCCAGCCAGGGGGCTACCACAGAAACAAAAACTCCCCAAGAGGACAACTCCCCAACAATAATAATAATAAACCAAAGGACGCCCCCCCCCCAGAAGGAAGAACACTCACCAGCAGCTCCCCACGAGGGCGACTCCCCACAAAGGGGAGAAAAAAACAATGCTGGACGGGCATCCCACACTAACAACAAAAATGAAGAGGCAGTAGCCCCAAAGGACGATAAGAGGGGCAGAGCTCCCCAGGAGGGCTACTGCCCCAAAAGGGGAGCAAATCAAGAAAACGAGGGGGCATACCGCCTGGACCTCACCAAAACATAAGGGGCAAAAGCTCCCAAGGACAATAATGGGGACAATGCTCCCCAGGAGGCAGAATCCCCAAAAAGGGAAGCATTTCCTGGAAGAAGCATAGAGCAAGGAGAGTCGATTCCAAAGGAAAGCCGAAAAGGGGAATGCCCCCCAAAATAGCAAACCTTCTGCAAAGGAACAGCAAAAACAGTCCAACCAGCACTCCAGCACTAAGGAAACCCAAAACCACGCAGGAGGCCAAGGTGGAGGAATGGAGCACGGTAACGAAGCAGAAACGGAAGCCCACAATCCCATCTGCCACCGTCCCACTACCAACCCAACAACCGAGGCAGCAACAACAACAGCAGCCTCCACAACAGCCGCAGCAACAGTCATGGCAGCAGACACAGCAGCAGCAGCCGAACCAGCTGTTGAACCAGCCGCAGCAACAACATCAGCTGTCGCGGCCAATTCCACAGCCAATGCCATAAAAACAGCAGCAACAACAAAAACAGCAGCAGCCGAAACAGCAGCAACAGCAGTCAGAACAGGAGCAGCAGCAACAAAAACGGCTGCAGCAAGCAGAGCAGCAGCACCATCAACCAGAGAAACAGCAATTAGAGGAGCAGCAACAACCAATGGTCCCCACACCAATTGAGATGGGGACCAAGCGAAGAAAACACTGCTCCTCTGAGGATGAATCCGCTAGCGAGAGGGAGAGGAACTCAACCTCACCACTCCCCGGTTCATTCGAAAGAATAAAAAAGAAAAGCAAAAGAAGAAAAGGGGAAGAAAAGGCAGCCCCACTCCCTGTGAACATACACCACTCTTAACAACAACACAACCCACTTCCACCCCCAAACCACATACTGCACCAACACTAGACACAGTACCAACACCAGACATCGCACTAACACCAACACCAACACCAGACACCGCACCAACACCAGACACTGCACAGACACTCGTCCTCACACCAATGCAAATTGAGCCGCCACCCCAGAAAGAAAAGAATGAACCCGGGAGGGGGAGAGACCCTTCAGATTCCCCCACTCACGAACTTACTGCAACAGGGACCCTCGCCCTCGAAACGAGGCGGAACTTTGTTTTGTAGACCCCCCTGTCTGTGGCAATGGATTTACCACACCGGCAGAGAAAAAATTTAAAACCTCTGCTGGACTGCCAACAGATATGGAGAAAAGACGTTAATGTCTCCCTCTAATTTCCCGGACGCCCACCGGCTAACAATTTTCGTCAGGCTTCCAGAGGCCTGCAAGACCAACGTGTGAACAATGCTGGAGGCCGCTGAAGGGGCTGTTCTGGGAATTGAACTGATTAGGAAAAATGATCCTTCCCTTGAAGAACTCGCAAAACAATGCAAGGGAAGGGTCCCAGTGTTGGTCCATCCGTCACTCTATAGGGGCCATAAATTGACTTACCTTTGGACGTCGGTGGCATTGTGAGAAAAGGTCAGGACATGAAAAACCTGACCACCTTGAGCATTGCATACAACATCGGTGTCTTTTCCCCGCTGATTTCAGAGCTGAGTGTTACACACCTTAAGGTAGATACAATGCCTTTAAATTTGGCTAGTCTGAATGCAAGGGGCTTGAGATCATTGGGCCGGGTGGCTCGCCTCCAGCATGACCTCGTGTCCCTGGGAGTGGATGTGGCTGCAATTTAGGAGACAAATTTTCGTTTCTTCTGTGGACTGTCAGGTGCTGGCCCAAGACTTTGAGGTTTTCTCAGCATATGGCAGCCCATGGGAGAAGGGAGTCTCCTTGCTAGTTAAACATACCCTGTCCATGACGGTCGACGTTGTCCATAGGGATGCAGAGGGCAGGCTGGTCGTGGCAGGTGTTGCCGTAAAAGATTCTGTGTTTTGGGTGATTGCTGTTCATGGGCCCAGTACCGCTCGTGAGAGGGTCTCATTCTTCAGTCAGCTCGACACGTCTGTAGATTGTCAGAAGCGGGTAGTGTTAATGGGGGATTGGAATGCCATCTTAGACCCCGAGATAGATAAGGTAGGAGGTGGAGCTAAAGGGTTGGAGAGGTGCGAGTCCAGCATGGCTGATCTGATGGCTAGATGCAGTCTGGTCAACAGGTTTCGGGTCGAGCATCCAGGGCGGGAGATGTGGACGTGGACCAATAGCGTTTCCTCCTATCACAATACCTATTTGGACAGGATGTTAGTTCGGAGAGAGGCGAAGTAGACTTACTATCCTATCCCAAGTTCATTTGGCTAGGTCAGACGGACCATAAACTAGTTATAGCCCAGCTGAAGCTAGAAAATAGGACTAAGTTAGTGGGGTACTGGAAGTTAAACACCTCCCTTCTGGAGATACAAGACTTCCGAGACCAGTTAAGAGAATTGATTAAAAAGGCACTGGTGGGGTGGTCACCAGGAGAAAGTGGTGGGTATGTCTCAAAGCCAAGATCAGAAGCTTCTCCGTCAAGTATGCCCAGCACCTCGCACTAGATAAGGCCAAGACGAAGAAGCTAGAGCAGAAAGTATCTCGGGCTACGGGAGAGGGTGATAGGATTAGTCAGGAACTAAACAGGACCTTCTACGTGAGACTAGTGAGCATTATGAAGGCCAAGTAGTTAGAGCTAGGCTTAGAAAGATAGGCAACGAAGCAGTTAATTCTGATGCAGACATGCGCTATGAGGTTTCTAGGCGTGGCTTGGACAAATACATTGCAGAAGTCAGATATCCAGATGGACGCACCCTGGAATCGATTCGGGAGATTTGTGAGGGGGTTTCGAGAACATTTCGAGGAACGTTTTACACAGCAGCCCGATCTTCCGGTTCTTGAGTTTAGCGACTATTTGACCGAGTCTCCGCGGCTAGAGCGGCTAGTTGCGAGGGCCGGGTGACGAAGCGGGAGGTCTTTACTGCACTGAAGCAGGTCAGCTGTGATAGATCGCCGAGACTTGATGATCTGCCATACGAACTGTACTTGAGGCTGTCGCCCATGTTTCTGCCTCTTTTGACGGATGTGTTCAACCAAAGCGTTCGATAGGGTCGACCATCGTTTCCTGGCATCTGTCTTGGAGGCTGCCGGTTTTAAACCGGACTTCTGCAAGTGGATCTCTGTGATGTTTCGACAGCCCACGGCTGTCGTCCAAGTCAATGGAAAGCGCTCGAAACCCTTTGTTATCTCTCGATCGGTTCATCAGGGTTGTCCGCTGTCGTCCCTGCTTTACATCCTAGCCTTGGAGCCTCTGCTCCACAAGCTGAGACGTGGGGAGGCAAATTCAGCCTTGCGCAGAATGGCTCTATCTGGCGGCTCAGCTGCCAAGGTATCCGTGTTCGCTAATGATGTCATGGTCTTCATGTCGAGCTTCAGAGACATCGAGATCGTGTCAGAGGCGCTTGCACAGTATGAAAGAATCACGGGGACCAAGATAAACTGTAGTAAGTCTGTCGGACTGCGGTTGGGCGGCTGGAGTGGAAACGCAAACCTCCCGGTGCCTTTCAGCTGGACGGATGGCCCGGTTCGGATCCTTGGCATGTGGTTCAGACCGGGTCTCCAGCTTTATAAGAATTGGTTGGGGGTACGGTCAAAGGTGGAGGCTGCAGTCAATTCGTGGCTTCCTAGAAAACATTCCTTAAAGGATAGAGATGAGGCATGTGCCACATAAGTCTTCCCTCTAATCCTTTACCGACTGGCGGTACTTCCCCTGCCTGCACAACACCTAAAAGCTCTTGTCAAACTCTTGTCCTCCCTCCTTTGGGACAGAGGAAGACACTGGGTGAGCAGACAGGTCTATATTCAAGCACCACCTTCAAGAAGATCGACCATGGCACCCCGCGATTACTGCCGCCTTTCCCGACCTCATTCTCAACCCCGCTATCGAGAGTCGTCGCAGGCCGCGGAGAGACTCAGCCTTCCTGAAAGAGTGCCGAGCTGCGCTAAAACGACTACCAAGGTCCAGCGACCTTGTGACTGCTACCCGTAGAGGGAACTCCACAAGGATCTAGTGAGAGGGACCGCCGACGACCCTCTATGCGCGGGTTTGGGTTGACAGCAGAGTGAGATCCGTTACGCGTGAAGTTGGGCACCAGGTTCGAGTCATCTGAACAATTCAGAGTTCTCTCTAACCTGGCGATTAGCCCGAAATTCACTTCCATTTAACAACATACAATGCAGTTCTGTGTTTTTGGAATCGCCTGCTTGTTCCCGTTGCGGGACAACGGCCGTAGAAACGACTGATCACGCTTTCTTTGATTGCCGCAAACTCCGCCAGTACTGGTCGTATGTCATCGAGGTGACGGCTCGTATTGATCCCGAGCATCCTCGCCCGATTACCGTATCCAATGTCGTTGACAACGTGAGGCCACCGTGGAACCGAGAAAGACAAATGGTCTACATTACGATCCTGGCCTTGACGAGAATGGTGATTTGGACGTCACGTCTTCAGGGTGGACAGGGGGTGTTGCCTTTTTCTGATCAGGATCTGATCGCTTCCTTTAAACACTAACTACAGGTGAAGATCAGATGTGATAGAAGAAGGCTGCATCATGCGGCATTTGACAGAAGATGGATACATGTAGCAAGTCTGTGTGTACGAAAAGGAGCCAAGTTTAAATACGTGTTCCCCGCCTAGGTGTGGAACGTGCAGTTCCGTCAAGCGTAATTCATTTTCAGCCTCTTAGCTAGCCGAGTGAATGCTTCATCCCTCCCCAACTAGGAAGCCTCCAAGATCCCCATCCCCTCCTATCTGCAATTTTTCTTCTCACCCTTCACTCTAAATTTCACCCATCCCTCACCCACAAAATTTTCTTTTCTCCATTTCGTCCCATCTATAGAGCATCCCCACTTAGATACGGTCTGCAGGAGCTCAGGTTCCTTTACAAACCAAAGTGAAACAGGCGGTCTATCAACTAGACGGGGTTGGGAGGGTCCTACTAATCACTTTTGTATTTGTTCTTCCCTCGCCCTCGACGCAAATGAATTATTGTACCATCATTATTGTTATCTTTTTTGTTTTTACACGGAAATAAAAAATGTTTTAAACAATTGGGTGCCAAGTAGGACGTCTCCAAGTACGAAAGAGCGAATGCGGTATTATGGTGAAAGAAGATTCTAGCTAAGAGAAACTTTTGTTTAGTTCTAGAGTGACAAGGATGACCAACGACCCCCATCTGCCCTCCTTTTGAGTTGGCCTTGTGCCTAAGCTTTTTGTTCATGTTAATTTTTGCCTGAATAAAAGGTTTAATATCTCAAAGTGTAGTATCTGTTCTTACTACATGCTGTACTTATGTTTGTAACTTTGTGATATAAAGTCGGGGATCACTTTTCTGTATTAATTTAATGTAAAATGATCATCCACTTTACAACCAGTCAGTCTCAAAGCCATTAAAGTCATTCTCCTGATCATTCAAGTTGTTTTTGAAGGATTCCAGTTATTTTTTAAGCATTCAAGTCATTCTTAAGGTCATTCAATTCATCCTTAAGTTCATTAAAGTCATTCTAAGTCATTTACTTTTTATTTATTTAAGTCATTTCAGCCCATTTTTCGATCATTTTAGTTTATCTTTAAGAATTTCATGTCAATCCTACATTCACGTATTCATTCATTACACGAGAGCATGCGACTAATGGCTATCGGCCTTGTTGTATTAATTAGAAATCTGTGACCGTGATTTATATTTGACTAGAAAAATGCTGACAAAACAAAATTAGGCACAAGGGCAATCAAAAAATGGAGAGGTCTATGGTCATTCTTGTCACTGTACCTTTGTTGACTAAACTAATCCTAGAGTTCTCAGTCACCATAATACCACATTCACCCTATTCAAGTGTCGCTTCGGACGTTATAACCCTGTCATCCCTTAAAAGAACAAAATTGGTGTCGCTGGTAAGACAAACACATTCTGATTATTAATATGTCGAAATAAATAAAATCATGTTGTGTTTTTGTCGTTTAGTGAACCTTCAAATCTTCGCATTTCAGGTGAAAACATTACTACTTATATGTCAAGTTGAAATTAGTACAAATTCTAACAAATTTCAGGTGAAAACATTATTGCCTACTAAAGTGTCACTTCGAACGTTGTAATCCTGTCATCCCTTGAAAGGAAAGTGGAATATTCCAAATGGCTTATAATAATAAACATTGATGGTTAGGAAAAAATTTTATCAACTTGTTTAATACCCTGGAAAAGTCACTTCTGATTAATTGTAAGAAAATTTGTTTGTTGTTTTTTGTTTTGTTTTTTTCAACTATATTTAATGCTACAAAACTATAACATTATATAACTATGTTTTTCAAATACTATATTTATTGTTATAAGGTTTTTACATTACAAAAATGCCCTGAAAATGTCACTTCTGATTAATTACAAAAATGCTTTGGAAATGTCAATTCTGATTAATTATAAAAATTCCCACAATAGCCATCACCCGCGCCCTACCACCACCGCTACTTCTTCCATCATCTCCACTGCAACTGCCTCCACCACTCCCACCGACACTGCTGCCACTATTGCCATCACTGCCACCACCATCTCTACTGCAACTGCTACCAACATGCCACCACTGCCACACCACCACCATCTTCACAACAATTGCCACCACCACTGCTACCACAACCACAAACATTACTGCTACCACTACAGCTACAACGACCACCACCGCCGCCTCCAGCTCCACTGCATATGCCACCACAACCGCTGCCTCCATCTCCACTGCAACTGCTACCATCACTGCCACTACCACCAACACCATCACCGCCACTACTTCCAGCTCTACCACCACCACCACTGCTACCACAACACCTCCACCACTAACATCATTGCGAGCCACCACCGTAACTACTGACTACTATTATTGACTGAAAAAAGATACTTGTACAGTATAGTACCCATATGAAAAACAAAGGAAATCTTATCTGTGACGTACATAAAAGTGATTCAAACTGAAAATCACGTAAAATCGTCGAGTAGTATAACTTTTAAATAATAAATAAGGTGCTTCTATAGTATAGTACCTATATGAAAAACAAACAAACTCTTACTCATGATGTACGGAAAAGTTAGCACAACCGAAAATTACATAAAATAATTGAGTACTTTCATTTTTAAATAAGAAATAAGGTACTTCTACAGTAATCTACCCAAGAAATAATGTACTTGTGCAGTATAACACCAATATGAAAACAAAAACATGGAAAATCTTACCTGTGACGTGCATAAAAGTTTTTAAAAACGAAAACATCAAATCATCAAGTAGTATGACTTTTCATTGTTTTCTCATATAGGTAGAATACTCTACAAGCACATTATTTCTCCTCATATTATTGTAAAAGTGAGTGGAGGAAACGGGAGGGGCATAACGGAAATGGCTGAAGCAGTTAACGATCTGAAAATAACATTATTTCATATGTATTTTAAGGGTGGAAGATATGGTGTAACTTCCGGAAATGGGTGAAGCAGTTTATTATCTACATATTACTTTATTTCAGATATATTTTAAGGGGACTATAAGAAGTCAGTCCCGGAAATGGGTGAAGCAATTTATGGTCTAAATATCACTTTATTTCAGATATATTTTAAGGGGACTATAAGAAGTCAGTCCCTGAAATGGGTGAAGCAATTTATGGTCTAAATATCACTTTATTTCAGATATATTTTAAGGGGACTAAGAAGTCAGTCCCGGAAATGGGTGAAGCAATTTATGGTCTAAATATCACTTTATTTCAGATATATTTTAAGGGGACTATAAGAAGTCAGTCCCGGAAATGGGTGAAGCAATTTATGGTCTAAATATCACTTTATTTCAGATATATTTGAAGGGGACTATAAGAAGTCAGTCCCGGAAATGGCTGAAGCAATTTATGGTCTAAATATCACTTTATTTCAGATATATTTTAAGGGGACTATAAGAAGTCAGTCCCGGAAATGGCTGAAGCAATTTATGGTCTAAATATCACTTTATTTCAGATATATTTTAAGGGGACTATAAGAAGTCAGTCCCGGAAATGGCTGAAGCAATTTATGGTCTAAATATCACTTTATTTCAGATATATTTTTAAAGAGGTGGCTGTAAGTGATTCAAGATTCCGAATGAAGAAGAGGACAGAAAAGACTAAGATCTGATGTTTGAGTGACTCGCTTCTCCTTTAAACACTCCTCGAGACTTGTCCATTCCGTTAGGAACAGTCAATATGCATTTCGGATAGTTGATGAGTAGAAACACCATTGCCTCTAAACCTACCCCTAACCTAACCCTAAACCTAACCCTACCCCTAACCCTAAACCCTAACCCAACCCTTGCTTGTGTATGATCTGCTTATAAAACAACTGTGGAAGATGATGGTGACTTGGACACTTTCCTACAAATAACACAAATGCAGAGGACAGTGGAAGACGAAGTTACTGGTTTTTTCAGCAACAATCACAATAACAGGAAACATTCAGCCTCTCGGTGTCGGATGGGGAAGACCAATGAGGAGGAGAAGATCATGGAGAGTGGGGAGGTTCAAAAGGCAAAACACAGTGAGGACAAGAAAGAAATGGAGCTGAAACAATTTTACGCAATGTTGTGACCAATAAAATGAAAACTTTCTAAAAATGAGTAAATATTAACGTACTATCTTAAAAGAAAAGAAATATATATATATATATATACTTGTGAGCAAAAACAAAAAAAAAATAGGCCAAACAAATTTTATACATTTTATTGCACTAAAAGCAATATTGAACAAAGAACAATTGAACAAGGAAACTTAAACGAGATTAATAACACAGGACAAGACATTTACTTTAATAAATGTTTAGGATGGAATCGCATTCCTTTTTGATTTCTTTATAAGATCAATCTTTTTAGACATGCTCTCAACCAAAGTGGAACACTGTGAAGAGGAGACGCTATTCCATTCGCTTTGCACAACTTCCCACAGTTTGTCATTGTTCGAAAAAATTCTTCCATCCAATACACAAGATATTATAGACCAAATATTCTAGATTGGGTTTAAATCGGGGCTTTGACCTGGCCAAAATATCACATTAATTGAATTATCAGAAAACCATTTTCTTATGCCTTTAGCAGTGTGTGCAGGGGCATTATCATGTTGAAAAATAATGTTATGGGATATTCCCAGCTTCTGGATACTTGGTAACAGTCCTGTTTCTAATATTCGAATGTATTCCTTTGCATTGATTGACTTTCCACATCTAATAAGTTCCCCAACTCCTGCTGCAGTTCCCATATCATTATCTCTACATTCCCGTGTTTAACTGTCGTTTTTATGCAACTTGGCAAAAATCTTTCTCAAGTTCTTCGATTGCACCGTTCGAGAGCATCGGGAGCATCACTAACAAGACAAAATCTTGATTCATCTGACTAGAAAACATTCCTGAACCAATCTGTATCTTTCTTGCCATAACACGAGAAAAATCTCTTTCTATCATTGATGTTCTTCTTAGATAAAAATGGATTCTTTGCAAATCTTTTAGAAGAAAATTCCATTTCTTTCATTCATCTAGATATTGTATATCTAGAAAGAGAATTTCCAGCCCCTGTTTTGAATTCTTTGCTATGGTCAACATAAGTTTTCTTTCAATCTTTCAAAACAGTTAATTTAAGCCTGTGGTGGTCCTTCAAAGTGGATGCTCTAGGGCAACCAGATCCAGATTTCCCTTTTACAAAGCATTCGACTTCAACCTTCAACCAATTCGTTTCACTACAGAAACAGATAATGTTTTCACATTTTCTTTTCTTAAAATATCAAAAATCTGCTTGTAAGTCATTTTGGACTGCCTTAATCCTGCAATTAGGTTTTAATCCTGCAATTAGGTTTTATATCTCCTCGCCAAGATGCGATCTTACCATTTTTAGGATTAATTTTTCCACTTATGCTATTATAATAATGATCTGCAAAATAGAAATTTTTAGTTCAAATTTTTAAAAATTCATGGAAAAATATTACAAAAATTTTTTTGCTCATGAGTGTATATATATAATATTCTTATTTATTAATATAATATTGTAAAAATATAATAGTGTATATATAATATTCTTATTTATAAATATAATATTGTATAAATATAATAGTGTATATATAATATTCTTATTTATAAATATAATATTGTATAAATATAATAGTGTATATATAATATTCTTATTTATAAATATAATATTGTATAAATATAATAGTGTATATATAATATTCTTATTTATAAATATAATATTGTATAAATATAATAGTGTATATATAATATTCTTATTTATAAATATAATATTGTATAAATATAATAGTGTATATATAATATTCTTACTTATAAATATAATTTTGTATAAATATAATAGTGTATATATAATATTCTTACTTATAAATATAATATTGTATAAATATAATAGTGTATATATAATATTCTTATTTATAAATATAATATTGTATAAATATAATAGTGTATATATAATATTCTTATTTATAAATATAATATTGTATAAATATAATAGTGTATATATAATATTCTTATTTATAAATATAATATTGTATAAATATAATAGTGTATATATAATATTCTTATTTATAAATATAATATTGTATAAATATAATAGTGTATATATAATATTCTTATTTATAAATATAATATTGTATAAATATAATAGTGTATATATAATATTCTTATTTATAAATATAATATTGTATAAATATAATAGTGTATATATAATATTCTTATTTATAAATATAATATTGTATAAATATAATAGTGTATATATAATATTCTTATTTATAAATATAATATTGTATAAATATAATAGTGTATATATAATATTCTTATTTATAAATATAATATTGTATAAATATAATAGTGTATATATAATATTCTTATTTATAAATATAATATTGTATAAATATAATAGTGTATATATAATATTCTTATTTATAAATATAATATTGTATAAATATAATAGTGTATATATAATATTCTTATTTATAAATATAATATTGTATAAATATAATAGTGTATATATAATATTCTTATTTATAAATATAATATTGTATAAATATAATAGTGTATATATAATATTCTTATTTATAAATATAATATTGTATAAATATAATAGTGTATATATAATATTCTTACTTATAAATATAATATTGTATAAATATAATAGTGTATATATAATATTCTTACTTATAAATATAATATTGTATAAATATAATAGTGTATATATAATATTCTTATTTATAAATATAATATTGTATAAATATAATAGTGTATATATAATATTCTTATTTATAAATATAATATTGTATAAATATAATAGTGTATATATAATATTCTTATTTATAAATATAATATTGTATAAATATAATAGTGTATATATAATATTCTTATTTATAAATATAATATTGTATAAATATAATAGTGTATATATAATATTCTTATTTATAAATATAATATTGTATAAATATAATAGTGTATATATAATATTCTTACTTATAAATATAATATTGTATAAATATAATAGTGTATATATAATATTCTTACTTATAAATATAATATTGTATAAATATAATAGTGTATATATAATATTCTTACTTATAAATATAATATTGTATAAATATAATAGTGTATATATAATATTCTTATTTATAAATATAATATAGTATAAATATAATAGTGTATATATAATATTCTTATTTATAAATATAATATTGTATAAATATAATAGTGTATATATAATATTCTTATTTATAAATATAATATAGTATAAATATAATAGTGTATATATAATATTCTTATTTATAAATATAATATAGTATAAATATAATAGTGTATATATAATATTCTTATTTATAAATATAATATAGTATAAATATAATAGTGTATATATAATATTCTTATTTATAAATATAATATTGTATAAATATAATAGTGTATATATAATATTCTTATTTATAAATATAATATAGTATAAATATAATAGTGTATATATAATATTCTTATTTATAAATATAATATAGTATAAATATAATAGTGTATATATAATATTCTTATTTATAAATATAATATTGTATAAATATAATAGTGTATATATAATATTCTTATTTATAAATATAATATAGTATAAATATAATAGTGTATATATAATATTCTTACTTATAAATATAATATTGTATAAATATAATAGTGTATATATAATATTCTTATTTATAAATATAATATAGTATAAATATAATAGTGTATATATAATATTCTTACTTATAAATATAATATTGTATAAATATAATAGTGTATATATAATATTCTTATTTATAAATATAATATTGTATAAATATAATAGTGTATATATAATATTCTTATTTATAAATATAATATTGTATAAATATAATAGTGTATATATAATATTCTTATTTATAAATATAATATTGTATAAATATAATAGTGTATATATAATATTCTTATTTATAAATATAATATAGTATAAATATAATAGTGTATATATAATATTCTTATTTATAAATATAATATTGTATAAATATAATAGTGTATATATAATATTCTTATTTATAAATATAATATTGTATAAATATAATAGTGTATATATAATATTCTTATTTATAAATATAATATAGTATAAATATAATAGTGTATATATAATATTCTTATTTATAAATATAATATTGTATAAATATAATAGTGTATATATAATATTCTTATTTATATAGACAAATATTATATAGTCACTACATTGAACATGCTAATGTTTCAGAGCAATAAAGTTTATTTGCCACCAAAGGCATCTTGCTCTCAAATGAAAGAAGTGAATTATATATTTTTTATTTATAAAAATAAAATATTAAAACGCTAAATTTAAGTGTGTGTGGGGAGGGGGTGACATTAAGTGACATTTTAGACTCAAAATAAGAGGCGATAGGGGGAAAGAGGTTGTCAAGACTTGACAGGATAAATGGGAGGAGTAGAAAGAGATAAAGAGGAAGAGGCAATGACAACGAAAAAGAAAAAGAAAGAAGAAAAACGAAAGAACAGAAAGCCAAAAGGACAAAGGGGTCAGCATGATTACATTACTATAAGAAATGAGAGGGGGGGGGGTGAAAACATTTGAGATCGACTATAAAGTAAAGAAGAGAGAAAAGGAAACTGATGGAATCAATCAAATTGCCCTTGCCGCCCCAATCCCAACACTCTCCAATTAAGTTGAGCAAAATACTGCTCCCCTGAGACACCTCCTTGGTCAGTGGCAGAAAAAATATGCTTCCCTGGTCAGCAGCCACACAAAATATGACACCTTTACCAACAGTGCCACTGAAAATGTACCTCAACTCCTTGTGACGTCACCAACGTTGGCCGTTCTGGGTTTTTGGTGAGTCATTCAATATTCTGTTCGTGAAGACCGCAGATATTGAAAGGTTCTGGTTCATCCGTTGATTACCGTTCTTCTCATATTGTCAAAATCAAGAGGTCAATCATCCGGCGTTGGTTATCGGAGTTGTACCGTTGAAGAAATGAAAACAATTTCAATCATGGAAAATAACAAGTCGGCGGATGATCTTTTTCTTATAAAAAGAAATGAATTGGAATTTTTATAACGTTGAGTTGAAGAAGAAAAATGTATGATTTTATTTAAAGTCTTTTAGATTCGCTTTTGTTTCTCGACAATTTTGTTGGCAACAGTGATTCCAGGTAACTATCTCAGAATGATGTGAATTCTTTTAGCAAAAGCAAATCACGAACTTGTGTTTTGCTTTTCCTTGTATTCAGATTTCTGCAGCTGACTCCTCCCGTTTGAATGGATATAAATTCTAAATTAATAAATTTTCTTTCTCATTTTCTCTCTTTCCTTCTGTTTTTTTTTCATCAGATCAGAGAAATGTGTGTGTTCTTAAATTCTAGAAAATATCTTTCAATATTTTTATCCATAGCACCGTCTACTGATCTCTGTGACCCTACCTGTAAACAATCCCAGCAGGATCGCAGGTCACACTTATTAGTTGAATATCTCGATTCCTGTGAAATAATTATATTTGAGTTTTTTGCTATATTTAATTAATTTGCAGGTTTTTCTTTTTCTTTTTTTCACTCTGACAATATCGTTACATGTAAAGAATATACGAGTAAGGCCACCGGGTCAGAAATATCGTTATACTTCTATTCCGCATCCCCTTAACTAGTTCTAAAAGAAAAACAGGAACAGAGAAGCCAGGAACAACTCCAGTTACCAAAGCACTATCTCCAACCTCTGTCTGTAGGGGAAGCGGATCTGCAAGTTAGGTCGAAGGCAAAGATAGCAGATAAAAGGAATTTGCATTGGATTTTGAATGGAATCCTTTATTTAATCCACAAGGGTAGCATGCTCTTGTTCCTTCAACCATTACCGGGTAGATGTCTCAAACAATTTGTAGTCAGCTGCAAGCAGGGAAATGGAAGAGAGTTCTACAGGCATGCTGTTCTAAGAAAGAAACTTTGTTCATGGAATCTACGTTTAGGTTTAGGTACAGATAAAGAGTTGGGGTAATTGTTGAAGATAAAAATGAAATGTAATAAGTCCTCAGACGTACCTCTCTATTGTACAATATATCGATACTCTATGGCTGACTGGGATAGCTTCCATACATTTATATCAGATAAAGAATGTGTCCTCTATAATATCAGATGAGATGGAATGGTTAATTGTAGATATAGACTGAGTGGTTGAAAGATCCCAGTGGAGACAGAACAGAAGATGAACATAGCTCAAGGCAAGTTGTGAGAAAAAGGTCTAGGAGATTTGCATACTGGTTGTCAGTCTCAGGCACATGGGTGAGTTCGTGAACAATCTGAGTTAGGTCAAAAGCAATAGAGAAATTGTGACAGAACCTCCCCGTCATCATCTGTCTTGTTTGAGTGGGTTAACCATTCCACAGTGTGAACATTGTAGTCTCCACAGACGTGAAATAGCAGAGAGTGAGTGTGAAAGGGATCAGGCAATGTTACATTGCTTTGGTTAATTTTCTCAGATATGCTCTTAAAGATAGTAACTCCATTGTTGTGAGGACGACAAAGGGCAAATATAAACACAATGGCGGGAGCAAGTGTAACCCGGAAGCACATACAGGGTAATTTAGGGCTTTCTCTGGAGATGTCCCTACCACATGGAAAGCCATCTTTCTACTTAAAGTATTTTTTAGAGTGTCTCCAAATTCTGGGCGATTTTAGTTTGGCGATATAAACCTGAAGATTAAGTTTGGGGTCTCTTGCTTAGTGATATTCTGTGTGCTAGCAGAATGGAGTGCCTTGATTACAAAATACGGCTGATTACGATATGGTAAGAATCCAGCAAAGCAATGTAACATTGCCCGATCCCTTTCACACTCACTCTCTGCTATTTCAAGAAATCAAATCATTTGTTTTCTTTCCCTCCCAAAATGGAATCTACTCCAGTTTCCCCAGACTCTGAGAAAAATATCAGTCATCGTTGTCCACTAACCTTAAATGACTTGCACCATTTAAAAAAACGGGTCACTTGTCAACCGAATTCATTATTTTATTGTTACTATCAGCAATGGAAGATTTTCTTTTAAACAAAATCAAGTAAAGGAATCGTTTTTGGCATTGGAAAATTGGCATAAATAAATTTTTCCAATTTTAAGACTGATTCCAATACCCCAAAAAGTTCTGATTTCCGATTTCAATTAATGGTCACAACATTAAAAAAACTAATTATTACGAGTAAAACTTACAATATTGAGTTTGTGTACAAAAAGAAAAAAAATCTGAATGCACTATCTACTTGAAGTGTTTTTGGACTGACGTGATTCTTAAATTCTGAGCGATTTTAGTTTGGTAATATCAACCTGAAGATTAAATTTGGAGTCTGTCTCTTAGCAACAAATTTGGTGTGCTAGCAGAATGGGGTCCTTGATTACAAAATATAGCTGATTATCATATTGTAAGAATCCAGCAAAGCAATGTAATACTGCCTGATTCCCTTCAGACTTTCTCTGCTACTTCAAGAGAGGGAGGCTACCCCTTCATTGTATCAAATTATCACGTCATTTGTTTTCTTTCCCTCCCAAAATGGAATCTACTCCAGATTTCCCAAACTCTGAGAAAAATATCAGTCATCCTTAAGTGACCCACACCGTTTAAAAAAACGACCATCTCACTCGGCATCCGAATTTCTTGTTCACATGATGAGAAAAACAATTCTTTTCTTTCCCACTTGATTTCGCTTTTCGATAATTTTATTTACAAGTTTTGCTTTTCAGAAGAAACAAGCATATGGGGTCCCCCTCCACGAGTGAGAAATTTACTTTCATCTTGATTAATATTTGTCAAAATTTTTTTAAAAATCCAAGGCGTGGTTATTGAGAAAAGTGCACACAAAGGAATGGAAAAACGATTTGGGGGCAATTTTACCTCAATCATGCCCCCTAGGTGGATAACCATAGTTATCCTGGAAAATCTGTTCAGGCAAAAATTTACTTTCACCATGACTAATGTTTGTGCAAATTTTTTTTAAAAAATCCAACATGTGGTTATTAAGAAAAGTGTGAACAAACGGGAGTGAATTACTAAGTCCTATCACACCTTTGTCGGGGAGACCAAAAACAGATTTCACATCAACCCTTTTCTATCCAATAATATTGTCAGATTATCGTATTCTGTTTAACGTGTTTTTTTAAATTTTGCAGAAGTTTTGTTACCTTGGCGATACCATTGCAGCAGAGAGAGGAACAGACACGATTGAAAGAACTCTAATCCACTCATTAAACTTTGTCAGCTGAATTTTAATTGTCATACCTGAATAGCAGCACATCTGAAACGTCGATATTTCATCCTCTCCATTCAGTTGCCGTCTTTTCTCCTTGTAGAATTTTTTGTTTTTAAACAAAATATCTTTCACTTCCGTCTGTTCCGAAAATAAAAATTCATCGTTGTGAGACAATTAATACTATAGCAACGATCCCAAATCAGTGACTCAAATAATGCAAGGGGAGATAATAATTCATATTTTAAGTTGTAAAGACTTATCTCCCCTTGTTATGCACGAGTGCGATTGTGTGTTGATGCCATTACAAGCTAAAATGCACAACAAGATCCCCACTTGCTTGATTGGAGTTTTATTCAATCAGTGAAAAGCGAGTCATTCAGATGCCCACACTAAAAATGTAGTGGAAATGGTACATACAAACATCCTCTCCATTCTCATCACATCATACATTTCTTTATCCCCTTACCCTCTCCACATTCGTTCTTCCTTCCTAAAGATAAAGAGAGAGGCAGAGCAAGTAATTTAAAATAAAGTTGGTGCACAAATGAAACCAAATGGAGGAAGAAAATATTAAAAAAAAAAAAAATGATTCTGAATCCAAAATGAATGACCAGAATCCATGGTGGAGATATTGTTAAATTCACTCAAATTAACTCAAGTTGGAGATAACTGCACAAGATAAAGAGCCAACATGCATATATATATATATATATATATCAAAACAGTAGAAAATGGCAGACACTTCAAAGAACCATGCTCACTGCAAATCGAGGAATTGATGCGTTACCACAAATATCAAAGAACTATTAAATTGATGCGTTACCACAAATATCAAAGAACTATTAAAATGATGCGTTACCGCGAATATCAAAGAACTATTAAAATTCCGGGAAGCTTGGAAATGGACGATGACTTTGCGTGAATATTTTATTTCTGTGGATCTTTCAATTCATTTGGATTTTACCGTTTCTAAGAGATAAGTATTCTGCGATTATTAATCCCCACCCACTTTTTATCTTGATCCTGTCCACTTCCACGAATAGCTGAACTCAAATCTTTGGACTTTTGTTTGACTAAATATTATCTTATTAATAGTATTATGTAATATTATCTTATGTAAAAAGAAGAAAAAAAAATGCATTGATTAACTTGCCCCATTTTGATCCATTAGGAAATTGATTTTTGTTTTTTGCGTTTATTAAATTTTGTTGCACAATAAAATTATTGATGTGTATATAAATACGTATTATCTTGTTATGTTCGGTCATTTCTTGTGGAATTTTGTTCTGGGTTTTTTTCACAACGGTACTGATCAAAGAATCTTGAATTACCTTGCCATTTTGGTCATAACATTCTACACCCGGCATATTACATTTTTTTTTTCTTAACAATACATAATCAGAAATAAATTTGAGTCGTAACCCTCGAGAGGTGTATCGTAATCATTATTCATATCTATATTTCTACTATCATATGAAAAGAACTTTGTGTGTTCATTCCCTATGGACTCCAAAATAGCTGAGCCGATTTTATGCAATTTCACATGAAAAGTATTTCATGTGCCTGGCAGTGTTCTTATATAGTTTTTGTATCGGAATGTCTTTGATAAATATTGATAATCAAAATAAGTTTCTGAACACAACACTGCCAGACAAATGGATTGGACGATCTGGCAATATGATCACGATCTCATTCCCTGGTCTCCCAGATCCTTGCAATTCTTTTTTCTTTTCCTTTTGTGGGAATTTGTGAAAAGATTGGTCTATGTGCCTCCTATTCCAAGAGATGTGGATGAGCTGAAGGTTCGAATAATAGAATCTCTTGCAACCATTGACAATGCAATGTGGGGACATGTTTGGCGAGAATTCGACTATCGACTCGATGTGCGTTGTGTGACCAATGTGTATAATATACTCTGCTGTATTTTGTTACTTATTTTTAATGCTGGATTTCAAGGTTCTACTGTATATTATAGAAAAAGCAGCTGCCTGCCCAACTAAAACTCTAAAACTACAAAACAAACCACCACAAAGTTGCTTTTAATTTTTATTGGCATTGCACCAAACTAAAATTAAGAAAAAAAAAAAAATTCATTCTATGACACTAAACTGGCACAGATTTCGTCAAGGTCTTTTTTTTCCCCCAGTCATTTTATATTTTATATACTGATGTGTTTTTTTTTTTTTTTCAAGAAGTTATCTCCTTTTTGTCAACTCATTTTTACAGTAATCTATAAAAGTGTGTGTGTGTATGCATATCCAGAAAGAACAGAATGGGATAAGCAGAAAGGAGAGAAGAGATGAGGAGAGGGAGGGGGGGGGGAGAAAGAGAAAAAGATGAAAGTTTTAATAGAAATATGTTACACATTTTGCTTCGGACAACACCGGGTAACCCTGCTAGTTAATTGGGTAAAAATAATAAATTACAAACCAAATCTTGATATAGATTTTTTTTTTTCTTCAACATATTTTTTGTAAGTTATTGCTGTGTCTTCAGCAATAAATTACGGAAAAGTAAAATATAGTTGGTGGAAGGGGGACGAGCGAAACAGGTTAAAACAAAAAATTTCACGCAATACAAGTACCTATTTACAATGCCTCCCCACGGGACAGAGTTAGACGCCAGGGTCGTTTTTTAACGTGGAGAAACGGTACAAAAATAAAAATTGTCTCAGTCATGAAGGACTTCTCCACTGAAAGAGAACAAGAAATGGAAGTGCCGCATCTGAAGGAGAGATACTACACTTTGATCTTGGCCAAAAGGCAAAGTTCCCCAATTCACGCAATGCAAGTAATAAATTGGGCTTCTCTGAACATTTTTTTTTTTTCTGTTTTTTTGTTTAATAACTTAATGAACGTTGTAGAAATTCTATGGTTGCTTTCTTAATTAAAAGATGTTTTGGCGAAATGTAAATATTTTACCGTGATATGTGCAATTTTACCAGAAAATGAAACTAATTTATTGTTTTTCATTTTATGTTTTTATGAATTTATTTGTAACAGTATTTAAAAAAAAAAAAAAAAAAAAAATCCACTTGGATAAAAACAAAATGTGAATTGGTAACTAACTGCCTTTATAGATTTTTTTTCTAGAAATTTTAGTTAATAAATTTAGTTTTGGCTTAAAAAAAAAAAAAAAAAAAAAAAAAAAAAAAATTGCTAATGTTTAAAGTTTGCGTTCAGAAAAGAATGCAAGAAAAATTCCATGTATTCAAAATAGTTTTTATGTTGTTCGTTTGTTAAATATTAGTAAATCATTTCCATTTAAAATCCCGTTAGTATTATCTATTATATATATAAAAGTGAACATGTCTGTGTGTGTGTCTGTGTATATTTCCCTACACAATAACTCTGTCAATTTTAAGCCTACAGACTCGAAATTTGATATACAGGGTACTGAGATTTGGGAAAATCTTTGTGATCGGTTTTCGGCCAGAAATTTTGCTGTTAAGGGGTCAAAGTTCAACTAGTTGACCTTTGAGAACTCTACCAAACTCCGACAATTTTAGGTCTAAACACTTGAAATTTTAGATATAGGTTCCTTAGACATGCATCTAACTTAATAACTTGATTTGAGCCCAAAACAATAAATGTTAAGGGGTCATAATAGTTTTTTTTTTTTTTGCTCAACATACACCTCCAAACACCCGGGCAACGCCAGGCTGAAATGCTAGTGCATGTAAAAATGAGAAAATATTAACATATGAATAAGCTAAAAAAAAAAATTCATTCGCCACTAAATTTGGCTGGATGTTGTGTTCAGTTTTTTTTTGTTTTTTTTTTTTTACATGGGGGTCACCACTTATCAAGGCCCGAAGGTCACTCAGAGATAAAGGTTATTGCGTGTACAGTAATCAATGAGATAGTATTGTAGTAATCATTAGTATTGGGGGTTTTGATAGAGTGTCTTACTTAAGGGGGTGGTTTATCAGGAGTTTGTTTATGTTGGACTTGAAGACATCCAAGTTGTAGTCAGGTGGGAAACAGGCAAATGGCAGAGAGTTCCACTGGCGTGCAGTTCTAAGAAAGAAGCTTTGCTCATGGAATCTGTTTTGATTTAGGCACAGATAGAGAGTGGGGAAAATTATTGACAGTAGTTTCAGCCAGACGGGTGTTTCTTGTGAAAGATTGGCAAGGGGGAACGAGGGATTGGAGCTCAGACGAGCACCTGCCATGGAAATAGCGCTAAAACAAAGACAGGCTCGCAACGTCTCTTCTGTGGGAGAGAGGTTGCAGGGAAGAGAAAATGGCATCCCTCACTAAACCACAAAGTCTATTTTGTAGTCTGTCAAGGCAGGATAGGCTGTTTTAGCAGCTCCTGCCCAGATGTGGCAGCAGTACTCCATCCTTAGAGTACTTGGCTTTTATACAGATAGAGAATTGCATCGGTAGTGAGATATCTTCTGGAGCGGTAGAAGGATACCACCATTTTCCCAGCGTCCCTGGCAACAGATTTGATGTACGTATTCCATTTCAGATCAGGAGTAAAGGTCAAACCCAGAAGCTTGTCAAAATATGGAGCCTCCCCAAGACGAGAGCCATTCATTTCAATTGATGCCAGATGGGGATCAGAGCGTTGATGATGTAAAGATAGAAGCTTGGTTTTGGATGCATTAAAAGTGACCAGCCACCTCTTCCCCCATTGTACCACGTGCTCAAGATCAGAGGAGAGAGAATTAGAGAGAACTTTGTCATTTACGGCCTTTGATGTGTTGCCATAGATGGTCGTGTCATCAGCATAGATGTCAACGAATGATTTAAGTATGTGTTTTGGGAGATCATTAATGTAGATCAGGAAGATAGTTGGGCCCAGGATGGACCCCTGGGGGACTCCAGTATTAATATTGTGGGCCTCTGATTTCTGCCCATCAACCACTACTCTTATGAACCTATCAGAGAGAAATGATTTAATGATTGAGAAAACATTTCCAGTAATACCGTAGCTGGAATTCTTGTGAAGTAGGCCCTTATGCCATACCTTATCGAACGCCTTCAATATGTCAAAAGCAATTGCCCTGGAAAGGAAACCTTTGTCAAGAGATTCACTAATCCTATGTCATATAACCGTTAGCACATCTGCTGTAGATCTTGCAGAGTGGAAACCATATTGCATGTCACTAAGAAGGTTGTTTCTGTTGAGGTGGTTGACTACTTTATTTAATATGGATTCCAACAACTTACTCATGACACATAGGAGACTTATTGGTCTGTACTGAGAGGGAGATGACTTTTCACCTGAATTCTTAAATACAGGGCATACTGATGAGGTTTTCCAGGGTGTTGGAAAGCACTTCTTAAGGCAACACTTAAAAAGCTTTGTAAGTATGGGGCAAGTTTTGATTGGAGCTTTTTCAGCACTATAACTGGAATGCCGTCAGGGCCAGTTGCTTTACTGGAATCAAGGTTCTTGATTAACTTGGCGACCTCACGCACAGATATTTGTGTGTTGCATAGCGTGTTGTCTGTTATAGGAGGAAATACAGGGAGTTGATGTTAAATATGTAATCAAATTTTTACTTAAAATGATTCCTGATTTAATATTTATCAATAAAAATTTTTAAAAAACATTTCTAATGGCGATATAGAAATTTCTTGTTCTTGTGACTTCGACTTTTTGAAATTCCAACAAATTTCTAACACAATCAGCAGTTGCTTGTTTCTTGTTTTTGCATACAAAAGAAAGTTGTAATATTAATACTACTACTACTACGTTGAGTTTGGATGAATTATGCCCTTTTGCTTTACAGTTGCAAAGTCATTCATTATAATTTTTTTTTTTTAAACTTGTTTTCATCTCAAGCAAACGGGGGATTCTAGGGAGTTGAATGGCGAGATGTCCGTTCACCCTACATTTTTTTTTTTGTGAAAGATTGACGAGGGGGGGACCAGAGATTGGAGTTCAGACGAGCACCTGACATGGAAATAACAATAAAACAACTTCTGCAGGTTATTACAGTCATGAAGCAGGGAACCAGAAGGGTGTTCCAAGGTCTAACAGTCCAAGAGAAAAAAGTATTAGAATAAGATGCTTTCCGGCATTTAGGGACCTCATCAATAAAGGGGTAAGATTTTGCTGCTCGTCACGTTAATAGGTGTATGTACGTTGAGGTAGCACAAGGGCTATGAGTTCATCACAACACATTTCATTAAAATGCTTGTAAAATAGGCACAGTGATGCACGGTTGGAGTTTGGCCGAGAGTGCAGGTTCTATTGGATTTGATATCCTTTTTTGGATCGTGTTTAACAGTGAAAGACTAGCGGGAGATGCACCAGGCTAAACCTGTCAACAATACTTCATGCATCAGCAAATGGTGACTTTGTAGAGGTATAGGATACTCTCAGGTGTGAGTAATTTTCTAGCATGATAGAGGGAGCCTACCTTTGCAACAACGTTGGCAATGTCTTCAATGTATTTTTTTCCAATTTACATTTTGTAATTGTTAAAGGAAAGACGTTTATTCTTATGTTACCATTCACTTGCGGTTCAATTTTACTACGGACTAAAGGTTGTTTTTTAGTATTTCTCTCAAAGATTTCTAAATATTTAACCTGTAACATACTTAGTAGTCGTCTGCTTCTTGTAAGATTAATGATGCTACTAGGTCAAGTTTGGACAAATTATGTCCTTTTGCTTCACAGTCATGCTAATTAAGAGAAGGACATTACCATATAGCATGGACATATGAACAAAGCAACCATGAAACTTCTGCAGTTCCCCACCCCCATAAGAATAATGATAGCAATGATGATGATGAGCAGGAAGTGAACGCTCATATTAAAACGTACAACACAGCAGATAACATTTAGAAGTTATTTTATTTATCTCGGAAGCAAATACAAAAAATTATTTCTTTTCAAAAAAAAAAAAAAAAATTATAATAATAAAAAATAATGTGGAGGGAAAAAAAATTATAAAAAAAATTTGAAATTTGAAAGAAATTTAAAAAGAAAAAAAAAAAAAATGTCCGTAGAGCGTATTATTATCATAATTAAATTTCTTTGTTTTTGTTTTTTTTATAAGTTTTTTTTTTCTTCTTTCATTTTTATTTACTGTTTCACTCTCACTGTTTTAATTTTTTTCTTTGTAAGTTTATTTTTTTCTTTTAGTTACCGTTTCACTGTTTTATTGTTATTTTCTTTGTAAGCTAGAAACAATTCACAGAGAGGGGGGAGGGAAAAAATGGAGACAATTTGAGAAAAGTATTTTTTTTTTTTTTAATATTTTTTTGAGCATCTTTGAAGAGTAACAGTAACGTGATACTTCCGGTGACAAAAAAAACAAAACAATAACCTATCATTTAGGATAGGACACATAAAAAAGATACCAATGAGAGTGTTTTTTTTTTTTTTTTTTTTTTAAATTTTTAACTTAATTTTTCTATTTTTCTGACATAGAATGATAGGAGGAATCCTCAGAATTGACAAAAAAAATTTGATTCAGAAATGTGTATTATCTGTAGACTACGAGCCAACTGTACCACCCATGCAGTTTCTTAGCAGAGGGGATAAAAAGTCTTGTTGTAAAGTCCTGACCTTTGAAATAACCGATTCCGCTCACCGCACCACGAATTTAAAATAAAAAGAATAAATAAATTAAAAAGAGGAAAAAAAAAAAGAAAAAAAAAGGTATAAATACTCACAAACCTCAAAATTTACGCAACGTTAAAAAATTTTGATCTACTTCCTAACATGTTTTGCTTGTAGCTCTTCTCCTTTTCTCGATAGAAAAAGAAAAGTAGAATTTATCGTTATTGAACAGCCAACGAGTTTGTGTGTTTGATTGAGAAGGAAATTTATTTTTAACCAAAAGATGGAAACATTTCAAAAGACAGTGAAATCCTCCTTTTAATTTACGGACAAAAGCGGAAAGAGATGAAAGAAAATCTCGATGTTCATCGTTCTTGTGTAAATTGGAAACAAAAAAAAGCTGATAAAAGGGAATTCATTTTCATTTTTTAATAAACTTTCTCCAAAGATTATCTTTCAACTTGGATCCAAAAAGTAACCTCAATGCATATACATTCGACGATATATCCTTATAAATATACATTCGACGATATATCCTTATAAATATACATTCGACGATATATCCTTATAAATATACATTCGACGATATATCCTTATAAATATACATTCGACGATATATCCTTATAATACTTGTAAAAATTCACCCACAAATTTCCTTCTGATGTGTACTACAAAGGTTGCTGACTGGAAACGTAAAAGCCTCTAAATATTTAACTAGAAAAATCACAAAGCATTTGGAAGGACTTTGTCGAACATATAATTTGATCCAATTTAATTTTAAGGTCACTCTTCTTAGCTGGAAGTAAACGTTTGGAGAAAGTTTTACTAAAAATAAACCAACCTTTTTAAGTGTGATAAAAAAAGAAAAGTACATATAAACCCTGGACCTTGTTTTGAGTTTGTTTTTTCTCAGTCAAGAAAGAATGATTTTAGTATTTTCTGTATTTAGGCAGAAATTCATGCACGTGTGAATATCTGTCTAAATAGTTGCGATGGCATGGTTTGTAGCCTCGACTTTCTTTTTTTCTGATTTTTTTCCCCCCCTAAATCTTTCTTCAATGCAAGTTTTCTTATCTGGAGAAATTGATAATGAAGAGCTTTAGGGAGGGAAAAAAATAGAATTTAGTTTAATTTCCTTGAATGCTTCCGTCTATTAACAGAACGCGAGAACAAAATAGTTTAACTTATTTTTTTTTAATCTTAAAGAAAAAAAAAGAAAAAGACAAAATTATTTTTTTTTTTTCTTTTTTTTAAATTAATTATTTTTAGTAACCAGTTGTGAATGTGGAAGCTGCAGAAGAATATTGTATTCGATTCTCCAAATCTCTTTCTTATATATGTATATATAGATCTCCAGCTCAAAAGGAATAGATTCAATTTGTGACAAGGTTATGGGGGGGGGGGGGAAGTTGGAATACATAGTGCTGATTGACCTCCTGGTTGACCTTTCTTGAGACCCCCCTCAAGCCAACAGAAATCTTTCCTTAGTGAATATATGTCTATGGGGTGGTGGTGAGCTGACAATTAAAAACTTTTTTTTTTCTGACGTCAGCATAAAACGAGACTCATTTCCATAATAGACTTGTAGATAGTCTCAGCATTTTTATAGTTACAATATTTATACAAAGAGAGCACTCAATATTGACAATAGGGTGCATACGTAGCTGGAATTTTGAAGAGCACAGATTAAGAGTCAACAGCATCTGGTAACTAGCATTTTCTTGCGTCACATTTATTATATATCATTAATCATGGTCGACTATTCTGTTACTCTTTCTAACTCTATGAATAAACTCGTTATGACCAGTCGGTAGAAGTGAAAAGCGAAATGAAGAATTAGCCTCGGTCAAGCCATTACTTCTGTACTCTGTGTGAATGCAATCAAAATGAAATTATACAAACACCAGAAAAACCATGGATTAATCAACGTTTTAATGAAGCTTCTCGTCAGTAATTTAATTCAACTGTTCATAAGACAACTTTGTCAAAATGTTGATTAATCCTGTAAGCTTTTTTTATGTTTATATAATTTTATTTATTTGTACGGATTGAAGACTTTTGAAAGATAGTTTTTTCTTTTTTTTTTTTAGTTCAATACATTTGCACTAATATATATTTGTACTCATTTCTAATGGTGGATTCAAATTATGGACATATTTGAATATTTAAAACAGATAAAATTACGTTGATTGCGTCTGAAACCTAAAGCAGATGTTGTACAGATGAAACTTAGTTCTGCAAAATTGTGTCCACCAGAAAATATGTAACACGCACAATATTTTGTGTGTGCGGTGTGGGTATATATATGCACACACACTTTACTTTTTATTTGTTTTATATAAGCATTAATATGTTGCTACACAGCCATGAGCATGTTTCAGTCAGCCAGTTACTAATAACTGGAGACTTCTTCAGGAGATATTGCTTATACAAAAACTTAGTAATCGATTACAGACTAAACTTTTGTATAAGCAATATCACCTTAAAGAGGTCTCTAGTTACTTGTAACTGGCTAACTGAAACATGCTCATGAATGTGTAGCGATATATTAATGCTTACGTAAAACAAATAAAAAATATATCTTACCCTACTTCGTATTGAGCACTCTTGTATTAATCTCGTTAAAACTTCATTACTTTACCTCTGGAAAATAGTAACCTGGAATGATATATTTATTAGAGAGATGTCTTCTGATATTTAAGACGGTTTTCTATGAATAATTGCAGAGTTCAAGAATATCGGTAACAAAAAAGTTAACGTTTTTGATTAACTGTGTTGTCAGTGTAAAGCATATAAGAAAATGCTCTTTAACAGAAAGTGTTGACCCAACACCTGGGAGCTTGATATTGAGCTTGCTTATATATTTTCAAATTGTACATCAGATAATCTTGATTGACAAGACACTTTGTTATAATTAGGTATGCACCCCCATTTCCCCCACATCCAAATAATAATGAATAATAAAAGAAAAAAAAGACGTAAAAATATAAGAAATGATCAGAATCTTCCAAATTTTTCATCACATGAAGAGATTTTTCTTAAGCTCACCTCTTTCCAAAACAATAACAAAGCATACACAAAATTTGTCGGCTGTGACAATACCAAAATTCAAAGAAAACGGGATTGATGATGGCCACGCAAAAGAAAAAAATGGGATCAGAGAAAGGGAGAGAAAAAGAAACAAAACATGTTAGTTGCTCAGTTATCAAGCACAACGCGTCAAGACGAGCATTTAAGATAGAGACAGCACGCAATGAAAAAGGTCATCGAAAAAGCAGCAGCAGCAGCAGGATGATGAGAAATACACTGACACTTAAAAAGACGCGACCAAACGAGATTTAATAATCATTCTTCAGTTTTGGGTTTTATAGAATTTCTGAATTTTCTTAATGGCTTCTTACAATTTTGCAAACAACTTGTAAACGCACGACAATAATCAATCACCACGGATACATTTTATGCTTGCGTTGCTGGTGAAGTAGGTTGGGTGTTTTAGAACCTGAAACCTGCAGTGAAACCAATTCATCACTGATAACTGACCTTGGAGCAATTTACAAGATGTATTTTATGATATACATGTGTGTGTAAATATATATGTATGTATATACATGTGTGTGTAAATATATATATATGTATATACATGTGTGTGTAAATATATATATATGTATATACACCCACATGTACATATACAGAAAACAAAAGCCAGTTTATAAGGCAACAAAAGAGAAGAATAACAGCATTGTTACAACATAAAATGGTCACGATTTATATTAGTTCTTCCTGTCCCGATACCAAAACTAAGTTGATCAAACGACATGCAAATTGACAGACTTTTATTTTTTTTTTGAGGCAGGCAAAAAGGATTTTTTTAAATTAATAAAAAAATAAACAATCACTCAAATTCAACCATGCACAACATTTTGACAAGCATTCAAAACCATTTCTTTGTTGTTGATTTTGTACCTTGCGATATAAATTTATCTCTCGTCCGATAATCACCCAATTAATATTCAATTTATCACATTGAAATTTCAACATTAACCCCAACCCCAACTAATAAGAGAATGACATCAGAATTTTAAAAGGTTCGTAGATGTGTATACTGTATGTAAGGTCTTCGTTTCAGAGTTGACCAAGCAAGATCAGTTTAATTCCTTTTAGGCAAAAAAAAAAAATTTCCGCTTATATATCAAAAAAAATAATACATAAATAAAAAAAGGAGGGGGAATATCCAATAGTGTATGATCCCGATGACAAGAAAAAAGGCCCCATTCCATATGATCACACACTTTCATGCTCATAGCAAATGAAGAATGAGGATTTTCTTCTAGTCAGATTCACATCATAGGACTTTAAAAACCAAAACAGTTCAATAATTTCAAAAGCTCTTTCTGACATCATCGGAAAAAAAAAAATAAAAGTTAGTGGACAATATATCAACTAACGATTATTTTTTATATCATCAATCTATTTCCTGATCATGAACAAGAGTTTTTGAAATCAGTAAGCTGTTTTCTTTTAACATTTTCTATAAATTATGTACCATGGATATTCAAATTTTAAATTATGTACCATGGATATTCAAATTTTAAATTATGTACCACGGATATTCAAATTTTAAATTATGTACCATGGATATTCAAATTTTAAATTATGTACCATGGATATTCAAATTTTAAATTATGTACCACGGATATTCAAATTTTCACCTTTTTTTTACGTTCTAAGAGGAATTTAAAATGAGAACACTTTGCAACATGAAGTGACTTGTTGAAGCATTTCTTCTTTCGTATACGTTCAGCATATCAGTTGAAATCTTTTTTTTTTAACTAATATATATATATATATATATAAAGTATATAAATATGTTTTCTTTCACTTCATTCGCGTTAACAAGAATCAAGAAATTGTTACGAATTTATTTTTGCATAGATCTTGTTGGTGTGATCAGTCGAGATCGTAAACTGCTGCTGGAAAAACGCAACCGCAAAATCTTATAAACACACATGAAAAGACGTCTAGCAAAAGACACAAAAAGAAATGATCTAGTTTGAAATCTTTATTGAAATTTCTTGTTTGCAGCACAACATCAGGCGGCTGCCTTCATCGGCGGAACCTCTTGTTCACAGCTAGCTAAAAAACATGACACATTATTTGTAGAGCTTTAAAAGAGATTAAATTGGAAAAATGTATTTTTGTTATGGGAAGAGGAGGCCATTTAATTCTTACACTTAGGTTGGTTTTCTCTCTTAATTTTTCCCTGGAACCCAACAAGTCCTATGAAAAAATTAACAAAAGTAAATCAAAATTATATATATATAACTGGGAAAAAGAAAACGAAAATGTAAGCTATACTTGGAGCAATGTGTGTGTACACACAGAAAATGAAAAATTAGCTTCTTGAAATTGGAATATAGCCAAATCAAGACAGTAAATCTTGCATATATAAAATGCTCAATATTCTTTTGGATAGAGCTTTATAAAAATAATAAAAAGGGTTTATCTTAACACATACTGCAGTTTCATGGTATATCTAATCACGAGGAACATTCTTGTCACATAGTTCTGTAAATATTCGAATGCTAGTTAGAGCATAGGACAAGAATAGGCTACTAACGCTCAGATATATCATAAAAATGCAGTAAAGTGCTACGATAAGTTCTTTGTAATTATGTATCAATATATATCAATATATATATGCATCTATGTACAAAGAGGAAATGACAAAATGAAAGATCGCTAAATTATGTTGTAAAAATAAAAAAAAGGAAATTAAATCAACTGATGGCAGTGTTTGTTTTTTTTCTTTGAATGAAATTAATGAACTTTTTAAACTCCAACACCCACCCCCACCAATAGAACCACCACTGCCAACACCAACAACAAAATTATCTTTTGGAAGATATATATATATATATTTTTTTTTAACCTTTTTTTTTTTTTAATTTAATTTCCCCAAATTTCTCAGTACGGAATGTGTGCTCGTCTTTACAGAAAGCAGAATCGAAGCGAAAGACAATAAAATTGTAAAAACTTGACTAATCACACAACATAAAAAGTGAAACTAGACATGTTTTTTTCGTCTGTCTTTCAAGGGAAGGTCAAATTTTATTTTTTGTCTTTTTTCCTCTTTTTGTTTAGGGCACAGGAAAAGATGTTTTTTTCTTTAAAAAAAAAAAAAAAAAAAAAAGTGAATTTCTTATTTTTTATTTTTATCAGTATGAAAAAAATAATCTCGCAGTGGTAGGTGGCAGGATCAGTAGAATGTTTCATTTTTGTTATTAACTAAACCTTATACGTGCATATTATATGATGAGGATATAAACATACACGCAAGGTTTGTCTTTATGATTCTGCTGGCTTATTTTGTAAACACCTTTTGTTTTTGCCATGTCATTTCTTTTCTTCTTGGGTGGGGAAGAAGGAGATCTTTCTTTTCTTTCTTTCTTTCCTCTTTCTCAGCAATTTAAAAACGAAAGGCTAGAGAATTTGGTATCGTGGTCCAAAAAAATGAACATGTACTTATTAGAAAGAACATTAAGGAGAAGAAGAAGGCGGCGGCGGACAATGGAGGGGAAAGGTCAAATAAAATAACGAGCATAGAATAGTGGAACAGGCAGAAACAGGGAATCTTGGGAAGATATTGGTAAAAGTTGTCTCCCTTCATTGCATAACCACACACACACATACATATAATAGTTTCTTACAATCAGAAAAAGCGTACCACACACGAAGCAATCAATAGGAAATGTTAGAATTTTATCCTCTTTTTAGCCGTGGTATGTATGTGTGTGTCTGTGCAGGGAAAACAATTCTTTTGATAATATCTTCCATTCCATACGTATATTTTCCGTACCTTCTTGGAAGAATTGCTGTTAGATTTTGGATTGTGCTTTTTTCCTCCTTCCTCACTAGCTAGCTATAAAATGGTGCTGCGAACAGGATTTGAACCTGCAAGTCGACTGACCATTGGATTTCAACTCAAAAAGGTACAGAACACATCAGTTGCTGAAAATCATTGCTGTACATAAATGATTTATGCCCTGCTAGAAAGGACTTAGTTTTTGTGGATTCCAGGAAATGTTATTTTTATTATGGTCGTAATAAAAATGATAATATTATTAATAAAACAACGACGACGCCCACCATCATAATACGGCCAGCACAACAATCACTATGATGTGAAAAATAGCAACAGCAGCAGCAGAAATAGTTAACAACTCAACGTTTGACTAAGAGATTCCACCCATTTGTTGTTTTGTTAGGACTTTAAACAAACCGTCTTTTTTTCCTCTCTGCATGTGTGTATGCATATGTATGTAGATACGTGCATGTGTGACGATAGACTTTTTTTAATTCCCTCCCCCCTCCCGACTTCCCCCCACCCCCACCCCCTGCTAAACATCTTATTTCTTTTTCAATGTGAAAAAACTCCTTCGCTTGTGTTCATCTCGTTTCGGTTCGGCCTCTGTCTTTGCAGGTAGCGTCTGCGATCTTGTGGGAGCAGAGCTGCTACTGCTACTTTCTGCACCAGTGGCTGCGGTCATCTTTGTTATCCAAGATTCAAGCTCAGCCTGAAATAAATCAGAATTATTTTAAATATAAAAGAAAACCATGAACATCACTGACATAAAAAAAAAATCTTTTCATACCATACGTGTATCTACTATTATAGAAAAGTCACTGTGTGTGTGTGTGTGTGTGTGTGTGTGTGTGTGTGTGTGTGTGTGCCCCCCCCTTTTTTTTTTACAAGGAAGTCACCACTTATCAAGGCCCGGAGGCCACTCGGGGGGGGGGGGAGGTTATTGCGTGTACAGTAATCAATGGGTTAATATCGTAGTAATCGTTAGTAATGGAGATTTGATAAAGTGGCCTACTTAAGCGGGCGGTTCAACAGGAACTTGTTTCTGTTGGACTTGAAGACATCCAAGTTGTAGTCAGGTGGGAAACAGCCAAATGGAACAGAATTTCATTGGCGTGCACTTTTAAGAAAGAAGCTTTGTTCATGGAATCTACGTTTTGATTTAGGCACAGATAAAGAGTGGGGAAAATTATTGACAGTGGTTTCAGCTAGACAGGCGTTTTTCGTGAAAAATTTGCGAGGGGAAGAACCAGATATTGGAGCTCAGACGAGCACTTTCCATGGAAATAACGATAAAACGACAGGCTTACAATGTCCCTTCTGTGGGAGAGAGGTTGCAGGGAAGAGAAAAGAGCATACCCACTAGGCTACACAGTCTATTTTGTACTCTGTCAAGGCAGGATAGGCTGTTTTTAGCAGCTCCTGCCCAGATATGGCAGCAATACTCCATCCTTGGACGTACTTGGCTTTTATATAGATAGAGAATCACATCAGCAGTGAGATATCTACTGGAGCAGTAGAAGGATTCCATCATTTTTCCAGCGACCTTGGCAACAGATTTGATATACGTTTCATAGGTCCCGAAACAGCCGAGCCATTCTTTTGCAAATTTCACACAAAGCTAATTTATATGTTTGACAGTATTCTTATGTTTTGTACAGAAATTCATCCGATAAGTATCGACAAATCTCTCAAAAACAGTCTTTTTCTCTTAGAGATAAAAAGAAGAATTTTTACAGAGAAATATTTTATGTTACACCAGCCAAGGGAAATAAAATCTCAGAAAATCATTTCTTCTTAAATCCCCCCCCAAAAACAGATTTATTGTCATCTGGCGATAAACATCAGTGGTAGAGCATTCGACTATAGATCGAGTGATCCCCTGTTCAAGCCTGGGTGTACCTCACCATTTTATTTTAATTTCTTGTTTAATGAGTTCAATTTACAATAAAAGAAAAGGTACCATTTAAAATTGCTGCAAATCATTTTCATTTGCATATCTTAAAACTAAACATTAATCAGAAATGACTTTTCCAGAGCATTCATCGTCAAGCCCAAATATCAGTTGACATGATATTGTAAACAAACAGAGGAAATTTGATGAACAACATTATCATTATTATTTATTCATTTTTTTTTTTTTTTGCAAATTAATCCACCGGACAAATAATTCCTCGTAATATATAATAATCAATAGACGATTGATTCTATAATGATTCGTACACAATCTGCATAAATTAAAATATTATGTTTAAGCATATTGTATGACTGGGCAACGCCGGACTGCAAGCTAGTGTGTGTGTGTGTGTGTGTGTGTGTATATATATATATATATATAAAATCAATGTATTTATTAATATTGTTTCTGTAATCTTGAAAAAGGTTGCAAAATGGAAGAAATGTATATTAAATCATATTTTTCTCTGCTCAAATTATTTTCTCATTTTATACATGTTCATATATATGATGTCATGTACTTTTTTTCTTTTTTAAAGGATCAAGGAGATTTCATGTTTGTGTATAATGTCAAAGCAATATAAAGAATTTCCAGAGAGGATTGGAGAATAAAAAGTGATCATTTGTTGCAATAAAAAAACATTTTCTTCATTGCAGAGTTTTTTTGGATACATTTCTTTCCTTAGATGTTTTTTTTTTTTTGTTCTTTAAATGTTTTTTTTAGTTTTTAAAGTCAATATTTAAATTGTTGATTACACGGTGTTGCCCAGGAGTCTTTTTACTTTATTTTTCTTTTTTTTTTATATAGAATTCTGAAAATTAAATTTAATTATTACGGTATCATTTGATCAAGAAATTAATTGAACAAAATTGTAATACAACTATAACCACTTTCATTATTGCTTAAATGTTTTAAAAATTTCTATTTATGCAATGATGAGCAGCTCCCAAAACTTCTTAATTTTAACGTCAGTTTAAATGATTTTCTATTTGATAAAGTTTTAAACGTTTCCAAATTCCAATATTTGAATTAATTTTTAAAAAAGATTAGAATGTTTTTGTGTAATTATTTTCCTCTCTAAAGAAAAGGAAAAAAAAAAAAAAAAAAAAAAAGTATATACTTTTTTTAAAATTTCAAATAATATTTGAAATTTTTTAAAATTAGATGATTTAACATTACTGTATATCATTCTTAACAATTATTGGATTTTTAGTTTCAAAATTACATTTCAATTCAGGAGCATAAAAAAATAAATATGCACTAAAATTTCACTTGATCTGGATTCTATTTTTGTTCTTAATTTTAATGAGGAAAATATGATGTTGAATGATATTTGCGTTGTGAGACAGTAGATAGAGGTCGTTGAATGATATTTGTGCTGTGAGACAGTAGTAGATAGAGGTCGTTGAATGATATTTGTGTTGTGAGACAGTAGATAGAGGTCGTTGAATGATATTTGTGTTGTGAGACAGTAGTAGATAGAGGTCGTTGAATGATATTTGTGTTGTGAGACAGTAGATAGAGGTCGTAGTATCCTTTGTGTTGGTTGTACTACATTATACTCTCTATTATTTTGTAAGAAAAATGGAGCAACTTGCAAGAAGACGTTTGATTAAATTTCTTTTTGTTATTGGCTATTCCAAATTGTCTTTTATCTCAACAAAAATCTATGTTAAAAAGAACGTAATTGTTGTTCAATAAACGTATACGTACACAAACACTTAATTGTAACTGTATATTTATTTATATTTTTAAAAAATTATGAGTTTTACATCTTGCTGATTTTGATTTTTTTCAGTCATAATTGACAAATATTTCTACATTAGCAGTTGTTTGGGCAAGATTACATGATCTTTTAAATAAACTGGAGCAAAGTATGTTATTTCAGTGTCAAAGGATTTGAATAATTTGCTTAAAATTAAAACAATTTCTCTTCTTATTACAACATGTTATCATATGTGTCGGCTTGAATATTCATCAGAATTAAAAAATTTTTTTTTTTTTTTTTCAATCTGTTATCTATATTTTGAAGTTGATTCACTCCCACCCTGCAATTCTACCTGATTTTATTTATATACAAATTTTATACAGATGTGTATGCATAATTTTAAAATTAAGTATCATATTACGAATGGTATAAAAAAAAAATTAAATTTTTATACAATTTAAAAAAAAAAAAAAAAAAAAAAATCAGAAATATAAACTTCTTTTAGAGATAAAAAAATACTTTTTGTTGTTTATTTTTTAAGGAAAATTAATTATAGACAAACATTTTAATATTAAAATATTAAAGGCTGAGTTTTATTTTCATAATTACTTTACAATTTTTAAGACAAAAAAAATTTTTTTTTTTTAATCGAATCTATTTGACTTACGTCATCTTTGCATTGGAACAAGTACTCGGCGCCTGACGCAATTCTGAGGCGTAACACATGGGGACGTTTTGTGTAATCATGTGCTCGGTCGCAGGTACCACCGGTCAAGTTGATGGGAGGTTCATGGTGGAGGCGAGTGTTAGGATCCTACAAAGAAACAAAAATGGATGGCACAATAAGATAACAAATCATCATATCAATAAAATAAAAATCGCACATCATATGCACTTGTTTTGTCAAACCCAATGCAGATTCAAAAGCAATAGCTAATATAAATAAAAATACAATATTATTAGGAAATTGTTAAACAATTTTATTAATACAGAATGGAACGATAAAATTGTCACCATAGAAAAGACATGATTCCATTTCCGTTTGATGCAAACCAGTTTTTTTTTTTTTTTTTTTTTTGCAGATCATCTACTAGTTGTGCAGTTGTGTACAAATCCCAAGAGCGATAGGAGCCTTCTATCATGTCTGAAAGTGACACAATATTCAACAACCAAGATCAGAGATGTGCCACTGTACAACTCGTGCTCTCTACCAATCCAAGTTATGACAAGACCATTGCCAACATCCTACAAAATGCAAATCAAGACGGTTCAACGCTTGAAGGCAAAACTCAACAAGGTTTCCAGACACTGAAATTGTCTTTGGTGTGGTTTCAAGTGAGGGCCACATCATATCACCTCACATCTTCAAAGTCGAATGAAAGTCAAAGTGTAACTGGATGTATTGTGATCCCTTGCAATCAGGTAGCCGCTGGCAGACTCTGGGTGTGGCAGCAAAACTCTGCGTCAGCCCACGAGTCGAAAGAGACCCAGGCTTGGCTTCAGGAGTGCTACGACTTTGTACCCTTCTTTTACTGCCCCTTCTTCCTCTGACATGAACCTGCTGGGCTACTTCGTTTGGTTGTACGTCGAGAACATCACCAATATGACCTCATCAAAGCCAGCCTGATCACTGCCATCCACCAGCGCTTGTGGAAAAGGCATTCACCCAGTCCAGACTCCTATTAAGGCGGTGATTAGGGCTGAAGATGGCTACATTGAATAGATGTCAGCTCTACTACATAATCAAGTTAGCTGAATGTTTTCAATAAAAGTTTAAAAATAAAGCTGTAGTCTTCTATAGGGCGACAAATTTATTGTTCCACCCTGTATGCTAAGTACTTAATAATTTCATTTTTATCAGGGACATTAATTCAGAACAGAATATTTATGGCACTTCCGACTTAATGTGATTATGATTTGTGAATTGTAGAAAGTAGAATTGTATACATTTTGAACTTAAGAAATAAATTACTATAAGTACATAAAATTTAAATTGAACTTGGTGTTGGAGTTAATAGTTTTATTAACTACTAACCCAGAGATTATTAATTGGTTTTGACTTGACCTTTTTTTTTTTTTTTTTTTTTTTTTTACAGTTTAAATGTTGACTATTTTCCTATTTTAAATTAATATTTTATTTTTAATTTAAAATTTGCGATAACTTTTGGTTAGAAAAATTCGGATAGAGGAGATAAAAAGCACAGATGAAGATAACGTAAAAGCGAAATCACAATAACTACAAAAAAAATAAAAAAATTAACAATAATCATTAACAATTAACAATGAACATTAACTACAAATCTATTATACAATATTTTTCACGAGTAAGCAGATAGTTTTTATGTGATTTTTACTAACAAAATTGACAGACCATTAAAAAATGAGTTGTCTCCCCCTGTAATCACTACTACTTAAAGATTACCTGGTAAAAATAAAATTTCAATAAGTAAACCATTTACCATGTTCACCGAGAAAACTTTATAAAAATTTGGGAGAATTTGGATGCCATTTTTCAGCTCTTTCCTAAAATTACCAGCACTTGTTTCATGTAAATCATTTTTAATCTGAACGTTTTGCAAAAAAACAAAAGGAAATGTTGCGATGGCATGTTCACCCAATCGATGAGTGAAATCGGTTTCTTCCCTAATGTGCACTATATCACAAATCACAATGGCGGCTGATGTGCTGCAATGCTGAGCAAGTTTTTATAAGATGATTAAATGATTGTGATTCGATTGTCAAAGGCCAACCATCTGCAGATCGTCCCGATCATCAGCTCTTGACAGACACGTTTGTGCTTCCCAAGAGAGGATTACTATCATAAATAGTTACAAGAAATCTTCACAATTTCATTCATTCCCCTGCAATGCAAACCAACAGCGTTCTCAAAATTAATATCCAAACTTTGAAAAATTCAAACGGTATAACAGAGAAATCAAGAGCGCCACAAACACAAGTTTATTACAATTAATGCTGCGAAAAATTAAACGCATGAAAATGGGTTGAGTAAATGAGAAAAGGTTAATGAGGTCAAATGTATCAAAGTTTTTATGAGCTTCAATCGAAATGAATTCAGTGAAACTTACAGATTTTGCATGTTTCAAATCCTTGTAACAGGAAAGTTCAGACGTTTGAAGAATAATATAAGCTTTCTCCCAAGATCTGAAAAAAAAATGCGGCAGAACAAAAAAAGTTTAGTATTTAAAATGGAAATAATAAAAAGTAAAGCAGACGAATCATGGAAGTTGGGAGAGAAAAATTTATTTTTAAAAAACAATTATCTGCTTAAAAAAAACAAAAAAAATTAAAAGTGACCCATTGCGCTCAGATTAGATTATTTGAATGAGGAAAAAGTGACTTTACAAAAACAAATAAACTTTAAAAAATAAAAAGACAAAGCACATTTCATTTTATGTTTCAATAGTTACGTTAGTGCTTAATAAAGTCGTAGACATAATAGTATGAAAATATATTTATGGCAAGAAAACTCCAGAAACATATTTTTTACCAAAGTAACTTATAAATTAGTCTGATGTGCTCTTAAAAAGCAACACATTTTTATGTAGGATGTTCGGCATAAATATTAAGCAGTTTTTGGTGCTAATGCACTTACTGATCCGCGCTATTTTTTAAATCTTATTTCCAAGTATAATTAAAGTTTTATATGTTTTTTTATTCAATTGTAAGTATAGAATAGGTACAAAACACCCTCCCCATGTTAAGAATGGCTTTTTAAATAATAACGTTATTTCAGCATGGATCAATAAGAGCACTAGTACCGTTTTTTTATAAATCACTTGAAGATCATTAGAGAAAGAATTGAAAGTCCTCATGTGACTTATGGAATATTGATTGATCTTTTTTAATTTTGACCCAAAAATGACTAGGAAAATCGGGGGGGGGGGAATTCGATGTTTAAGATTTGCTCAAATTAAAGAATACTACTCAAATACATACAAAATTTTATATATATATATATATATATATATATATATATATATATATATATATACAGAGAGAGAGAGAGAGAGAGAAACAAAGTTGAGGAAAAATTCTGTGCACCGTGTAAAAGAAAATATATTTTTGCAAATTAAACATCAATGATGGCCTTCTGTAAATGTCCTGCTTCTGAATTTGATCAAAGTATTCATCTTCCAGCTTTGAATACAACATTTGTGGTAACGGTCAAAGTATAGTATCTGTGGTTGCCTGGTCCATTTCAGCACATGGGCCTGGCTTGTTGCGCACCTGACCCTGGATCAGGATGCTGGTTCTGTTCGGTCCTAAGAGGCCATTCTCCCAGGCATTACCACTGGTTTTAGACGGGATTATTGGTTGATTGTCAATTTCCTGATGTTCCCCGATTGAGTCCGATCATAGCAAATTTTACCCCAGGGCACTCATTTTTGAAGAAGCTGGATTTCTTCCCCTCATTAAGCCGACTTCATATTGAATTGCAATTCAAATGGCTAAACAACTTTGGCTTTGAAAAATTGACCCACTGCTTCAACTTCATCAAAAGACAGTGATGGTTAAGTTCTGTATCAAATGGAATAGACCATACATTAATGGAGAGTGCAGAAACCCCAGAATTTCCAACCATGCTGATAAATATTGGAGACAAATGCAAAATTTAAAAAAATATATAATTTCTATCCCATCGTTGTGACAGAAAAAGGATTTATCTGTATTATTTAATTATTTATCAGAGATCAAAGTTTCGATTGAAAATTTACTGTTTGATGCATGAATTTGTTTTTTTGTTTTTTTTTCAGATTGGAAAGTTGTCTTTCTCTACTGTACCTATTGGAGGCTTTTTTCGTTTGTGTTTCCCATTCATGTTTCCTGATCAATGTTCCCTCTGCATGCTCAGCCTCGGCGGAACCAGGCATTGGTTCTGCAAAAAGACACAAAATCAAAAGATCATGGCACCAATGTCAGCAAAAACATATTTTAAAAATCAGTTGAAAGAGCATCAAATTGTTAAGACAAGACAGATTGGTTGTATCCAAATGATTATCGTATAAAACAAAAGGTTTTGAAATTTTTCAGATAACAATAATTTGGAGAATTCAAACGACTACAACCCAAAAACAATCAAGATGAAAAGGTTCTTCCAAATAATCCAAACCAAAAGAAATTTTTGTTATATTCTTTAAAAATATTTAAATGTGGATATTGTATCTATATAAGTATGTTCATCCTACTTAACATTGCAAAAATCCCTAGTTTTAGCCATTTGTTTTTTTTCGCAGAGACCTACCCTGAATCTTATTTTTGCAATAATGTTATCGTTTTACGTTTCTGAATTTTTGAAATGAGGATTGGTTATTTGTATTATTTGGATTCATCAGACTACTGTTCTCAAGAAGGTCGGAAATTACATCGACTGAAACCTTGTGAAAAAGACACTCAATATGAGAACAGTAGTCGGATGAATTCAAATAATATGAATTGTTATCGTTTACGTGCAATACGCCCACATAACTTTAGTATTAAGCTTGAGATTTACATAATTTTCTTTTAAAATCAAATTTAATCATTTTAACTGTACTTATTTTTTCCCCCTTGTTCATTAATAAGAGAACAAATTAGCGATGATCCCTCCCTTTCTACGACAATGATATTCCCATCCAGCATCGCCAGCAAGCCATTCTGTAACAATCATTCCATTTTGCAAAACTTGTCAATCAAGCGAACTGTATTTCCACCAATCTTCCAAAAAATGAAATCGAACAAAGACCAATAATGTCACCCTACTGTAACTGGAGGAAAAGAGATTTTAAACTTCTGCATCTCAAGAGAAAGATGCCCAGTAACAGAATTGATTAAATGCAGTTGTTATCTAAAAAAACATTTTGTTTTTAAGGAAGGTAGGGAGGGAAATACAAAAACCGAGAAAAATGGATTTTATTCGATTCACTTTTCTCGATACAACAGATCTTTTATGAAAAAGTGACACGAAACAAAAGTTTACAAGTCATGTTTTCAAAACTTAATTGTCCAACACATTTGTTTCTCAATTCAAACAAAAGTAAAATTGGATCTTAAAAGACACAGTCTTGCCTTTTGGTCGATTTTCATGTAATCACAACAGAAAACATTAAACGATTAAAATAAAATGTTTACAGAACTTTAAACTTATTTAAAATTTAACAAAAAAAAAATCTTATGACTAAAAAAAAAAAAAAAACTATTCATACTCGATTTTCTTATTTTTTTCACGATTTCCTTTATGTCTTCTTCAGCCACTCCAACAATAATGAAAATAAATATTTCTTACTGCTTTTTGCGGCATTGCAGCTTTAAAGAAAAACGCAAATTATTCAGTTCCCCCATAATCAAAACAAGAAATATTTGTGTTCTTTAGGAGGAAATAAACAGATATGATGCAAACTATATATATATATATATATATATATATATATATATATTTATTTATTGAAGTAAGTTTTGATGGTATTATTTAATCAAAATAAGAGATGTTAAAAAAGGCGAAAATCGACTTTCTTTACAGCTGGAATAGCTATATAAAATTTTTTTAAAAAAGACGACATACTGAGGAAATTTACTAAACATTTGTGAAGACAATAAGAAAATCGACCCTTCAAACTTCTCAATATAAAAAAAAATTAAGAAATGGAAATCTATGTAAAAAATGTAAAAATTTGTTGAAATTCCCCTTTCAGCACCAGTTTTAGTTCCGACCCTTTAATTGTAAGAATCACAGGATCAAAAAACATGTTAAAATACATCTCTAAAATTCTTAAGTTCAAGGTATTTTAGCAAAACCTTTGTTGCTAGCAGATCTCTATCGAGCAGCTCTGGTCCAATCACAGAATTGTAATCATAAGTCTGGAGCCGCCATCTAACTCATGATATGCCAGGAAACTGTTCAAAGATGTGCAACCAAAGCAAACATCCTCCACCACACACCTTCCATATTCAGAAAACCCTTGGATTCATTGTAGCATCTCATAATTAAACAACCATCATCACACAAATGCTGTGCAGTTTTTTGATGTCCATATCTTTGACATTTTGTCATACTCAAAATTGTTGAAACATGGAACAAACTGCAAAAACGACAAGTTGTAGTGCACCTGAGCAATCCAGCTAAAGAAATGGTGCTCTCCCCTACATCATGTAGTACGTGTCAAAAAAAAAGGGGGGGGGCCATTAGTTGATCCATTTACTTATAACATCAAAACAAAACGTTTCATTTATTGATTCATGTTGTAGCATTTCGCTTTTTCTATTTGATACGATTCATCATATACAATTAAACGTTATCAGGGTTCATACCTTTCCCAACAGAATCGGTTTTAAATGAACATAAATAGATCCATTAGACCAATCAAGCAGCATTTTCCTAAAATTTGGCTTTTTATTTGGTGACCAATATCTTAAATTCCAAGTTTTATAAAAGCAAAAGATAAAAAAAAAATGTAATAATTTTAATCAAAATAAAGATTTAGAGCTTTCATGTTTAGGGGGAATTTCAACAAGCAAAAACTGTGGCAAGATAAAATAGCAATACTAAATCAATCGCTAAGAATTTGTGTGAAAAAATTATAATGAACAATAAAATATAAAAAAATTATAATGAACAATAAAATATAAAAAAATTATAATGAACAATAAAATATAAAAAAATTATAATGAACAATAAAATATAAAAAAATTATAATGAACAATAAAATATAAAAAAATTATAATGAATAATAAAACATAAAATTATAATAAAAAAAAAAAAAAAAAAAATGGCAGTTCTTCAGTATGAGAAGGATGTTATTAACAAATTATCTCAACACAAATGAACTATACTTGAGTTTTTGCATTTAAATTTACAAAATCACGTTTTTTTTTCTAACCAAAAAGTCACAACATAATATACAAGACAGACACTTTAACAGATTATTAAAAATTTAAAAAAATGTCCACCATATTTGATTTAGCAACATATTAACTTCTGCCATTAAACTTTTGTTTAAGCTAGAAATTATTTTCCAACAGTTTAAAAACTTAAATTTTAAAGCGTCGCAATACAAAGTTTCACAACGTGTTGGATTTGTATTTGTTAGAATCCAAAATTTGAAAAGTAATGCTTAGCTCATAATTTAGAAAATCATTTTTGACTTGATATAAAGTTTAACCAGCAGAAATCAATGTGCTCATAAAATGAAAATATTAATTTTTTTGAAAGTGACCATCATATGGAAGAACTGGAAAAACATTTAAAATAAACAATTGAAAAACTAAAATTTTTCAATACAAGTGTATATATGTATATACACAAAAAAAAAAATAAAGCATTGTGATTTTGAGTTATGATGGTACAACATTTACAGAAAAAAATTCCGATGATATCTTTTCACTCAAGCATACACTGACGTTCATTCACATATGAACACTTTATGTAAACAACGAAAGAAGAAAAATGGATGAGTGCAGAACTACCTTTCCTGCTTTTCTAATTGCTTTGAAAAAAAAAAAAGGAAAAAAAAAAAAAAGACAAATGTGATACAAGATGAGTAGAATGATTTTTGTTGTAATTGTTTGCACAAATTACAGTTTCACATAACATTTTAAGATGAGAAAATAACCCACAACCACACGATAAGAAAAAAATGTTGCTACATGGAAGACAAAATGGATTTATGAGACAAAAAAATTTCTTGATAAAATTTGGTGGATTGAAGGAATGATATAAAAACGCTTGATGATGAAGAAAAATAAAAAAATGTCACCAGCAATGATGCAGTTCAAGATGGTTGAAATTATTTTGTTGCATCTCAATTGGTTTCTTGTAGTAATTTGTGGGTTTTAGGGATGAAACCATGGAACCAGGAGGTTGCGGATTGTTCTTGAATAATCAGAGTTTACAAATGAAAATAGTTTTTCTGTCAATGTAACGTTTCACCAGACATGGAAAATGGACAGACTCGTGATACCTCAATATGGATTGCCTCGAAGAAATTTGGATTTTTTTATGAAATACAATGAAAATGTAAGACAATAGACAAACAGAAGGTTAAGCAAGGATAATTAAGAGATTGTCGGAGAAGAGCAGATGTACGAGGGAGACGTACAAAAAAGACAAAAAGAGAAATAAGAGTGATGGAGAGGAGTTTTCTGTTGGATTTGGAACGAAAAATGCGAGGACAGAAATGATACGGTTTCGAAAATCAAGATAGAAAAATATCTTGTTATCAAAGGAGATATCATAGTATATCACACTAATTGAATAATAATAAAAAAAAAACTATATCAAGATTGATTTGATACAGAAATAAACAACTTTGTACAAATCACCCATATTAAAAAAAAAAACATTTCTATGAAGCACTAAAGTTTATAATTATCAGAAAACAAAAAAAAATTTTTTATTCATAATTACAGGTTGTGCAGACAAGTATAGGCGTTTACATTTTTGTCTAAACCCATTTTCTATGACTATTTGGTATTAAAAGACCCCATTTTACCATGAATCAACGTTGGAAATCTTTATAGTATGTAAGTACATAATCCAGGGTTTCCAATGTTTTAATGTTAGAAATGAGATCTTCACACCCTCTTAAATTAGAAAACTTATAAACGGCCACCCCTTTCCTTACCAGGATCTTTAGGGTCTAAACATTGATAAACAAAAGAATATTTTTTAATTAAAATGGGTGATTGGTCATAAGTTGTATATGGTGATAGGCAATTTCATGTGAGCATATCAGGTGTTGATAATTGTGTTGGCATGAAACCGACAGTTACCATCCAAATTTGATTTCTGCATCAACATTTACTAGCTTAATAGAGATGGAAAATATAGAAGACAGATTCAAATCAAAAACACATTCATAGATATTTTGCTTATTAAAAACTTTATGAAAATGATGAGAAATAACATCTTTGATCATTAACATTGCAATCGAAAATGTAATTTATAATCACTTTGATAAAGTTTCTCTTGAGAAACAAAATATTTGGATACAAATGGGTTTTGATTTGAATTGGTTTTTATTTATAAACAAACCTTTCAAAATCGAAACAGAAACGAGATGACAGATCTTGAACAAATAAAAGACTCAGTATCTTATAAGATAGAGCTATATCAATAATCAACAATAAAGAAAGTATTTAGATTCAACACCGTATTGTAGTTTCATGGTATCACCAAACATCAAAAGTGCCCTAACTGATATCAATCAAAAAAATAAAATCACAAAAATTGGACAGTATTTAAACACATGAATACCGTCAATTTTTCTGATTTTTTTTTTCTTTCTGATTGTTGCCTTTTGGGACATTTCTGATGATCGGTGATACCATGAAATTGCAGTAAAATGTTAAAACTAAATAACAACATTGTTTATTATTGATTATATTCTCAAGAATAAAACATTAAAGAAAAGGGTAGCATTATTCCAACCTTGTGGCTGTAACTTTTTTCATGTGAACAATATCTAAATTTGTTAAGTTTTTCATTAAAACATAAGTTTATATTTTCTATCTGTGAATTTGAACATTTAAACATGCAAAAGGTTTTTTATTTTTACCTGATGATGGTCCATCATCATCGTCAGCATCACGCATACGAGCGAAGAGTTTTCCAAATGGTGATTTGGAACGCGATCGTTTCTTCTCTTTATCTAATGCAAAAATTATGAAGTTCATTATAAGAGGGAGATAAGAGAGAGAGAGAGAGAAAAGAGAGAGAGCTAGCGACACAAGTGTGAGAGCAGATGACAAGATGCGTTTAGCTCACAAAGTAGCCATCTCTCACAGCCCAAAGCCAATTCGAAGCAAACTGTTGGTGCCAGCGACGAGGCAGAAGATTAAAAAGAGAGAAAAAATATCTAAAGCGATTAAAAATGTTTGCGTTTTAAACCCAGCCCGCGAACTTACTCCATGCAGTGATAACAACCCAATTAAAAGTTAAAAAATGTTTAATAAAATAATCAACCTAGTCTAGAACATGTTTTTAAAATGTTAAAAAATGTTGAAAAATTGGTAATCACTCATGTTAGTATGAACCAATACTAATACATTAGTGGTTTAAATAAACAGTACTTGTACAGAACCTGACACAATTTCTTGCAAACTAGCATCAGAATCTTCCTGTGGGTTACAATAAGCAACCAGAAGACATTGACGCAAATAACCAATCAGCAGACGACAAGTTTTATGAAATCGTAAAACTCATTTAAACAAGAATTTTTTCTTTTTTCAATCAAAAATGAATTCCAGCAAATTACGTCACACTGTGAGTGTGTTAAATCTCCTGAAGAAGTTATCGATTTCTTAAAAAAAAAAAAAAAAAAAAAAAAAAAAAAAAAAAAAAAAAAAAACATGCACAAACGTATGGCCAGGATGACTGAAGGGAACACTAATGGACAAGTTTGCATGGAGATGCAATAATATGAAATGCAGAGGATGGAGACATTTTTTTTTGCAATTAAAAATAGCTGATGGCCAAACAATTAAGATGATACAGCTATGGTCTCAGAACATGACAACCATTAAAAATTTGCACCAGGAATGCAGCATCAAGTCATAATCTACAATAAGACTGGAAACACTTTCTGCAAGCAACCTGTCATTAGAAATACTTGTTAAAAATTTTTTTCTTTTGTATGATTAAAATTATAATTTTTTTTTTTAATTTTATTTGCAGTTTTTTTTTTTTTTTTTTGCCCCGTTTGATTACAATGTCACATTTGTCATCTCTGGCAGTCGTCTGCTTTTTCCGGCTGTTCTGTAACCATGCTGGAAGAGGGCGACACTAAGTTGCCGTAAACTGGGTCAGGTTCTAGATAAGCACACACTAAACATGTTTTTTATTAGAACGATAGTGCTATAGTATTTTGCAGGTAAAGATGCATGGGGAGGGGGGGGGAGGTAAATGAATACAAGTGCATTTTATTACTTATTATTGATATATATTTTTTTAAATAAAATATTTGGAAATTTAAAAAAATACAGATTCCAAGTATCAATATTTTACTTTCATCCATCAAAAGCTCTAAAAAAATTTTTTTGTTTTACTCTTGATAAAGCCTTTGGCATATTAAAGTAAAACATTTAACAACACTTTGATTAATATCTCAATCACAAGAAAACTTCATGTGCAAACTTTTCTTGCATGAATGCAATATTGATAATCGCACACTCGATTGTTTGCTATCATTATCCAACTATACAATATATAAATAAAAGATTAGCTGGGATGAAAGGGTCAACAGTTTATCAAATGGATTATTAAATTGTAAAAAAGTTCTTTATTGGTTCCTCTGACAAACATTTCAACCAAAGAGAGCTGTTCCCACTGGATTAATTGCCAATTTTCACTAAATTGGTTCACACTTTAGATCATAACATATCTTGAAGTTCATATTTGAAGCAAATAATTCAAATACTTGCACAATGCATATTTGAGGTTGCTCAGGATGCTCAAGTTATTTTTGTTTCTATTTTAAACTTATACATAAATATAAAAAAAATATATAAGCTGTTCCACTTGCTAATGATTATTTTTAGGTGAATATTTAAAAATAAATCACATTATTAGTCAGGCAGAACCAAGTAATTTTAGAAATAAATTGTAGTGAAGTTATATTATAAATAAGACTATGCAGCAAGAACAAATAAAAATTTGATTAGTTCAAATCCTATTTGAGTTTGACTTTGAAAATCTGACAAGATAACTTTATATATTTGATAACAAAACTTTATATATTTGAATATATCGTTTTGTGGTTTACTATTTACACATATTGAAAGATGTGTAGATCTATGTCTGATGCTATTGAAGTGCAGCGAGTGTAAAACAACAAAAAATAAAGATCGTGTTCTTTTGTTAGTAGGAGTATCACTAGCTGTACTTTGGGATTTATGAACTCACCCAGATGCAAAGAAAAACATTTTTCTTTCTTATTTTCAAACTTTATTTTTTAGAGAGTTAAATTATTCATGGTTAAAAAAAAAAGATTATTAAAAAAAAAAAATTATTTAATTGCAATAAGACGATATCAAACAAGCTAAATACTCCTTAGTAAACTTACAAATAATAAAAGAAAAATGTAAAAGTGTTTAAATGGCGTAGTGCAACATTCAATATTAATAAGTTGTAAAAAAAAACCAAAAAAAAAACCCCCGAAAAACATGCCAACAACGGCATGTTGCATAGGTTCAAGAGGATGAATAAATTTCTAACGGTAAAAACCATAAAAACTAATAGAAATTCAATGTTAGTATTATTAATTTCTAAAAAGAACTTGCTTCATGGTAGACAACTTAAATTTAAATATTCTAAATATCTAACATATTCAGGCTAAACTGAAGTCGAAGGAGGAAGCAAAAGAAAACAGTGTTGATATCTGTCTTGTGTAACATACCTACGAGAAACAACTGCTTTGAAGACAGTGTTTCCTGGTGTGTTCCTCGAAAAGTATTCGAATCCTACAAAAAGTGTACGATGGCTCCAGAAAACTTTATGCACGACGAACGATAAAAAAGAAAAAAATTTTAAAGTGTGTAATTGTTGCACAAACGGATTTGTGCATACTTATTTTAGAGCGAGTAATTTTATGAGTTGACAGCTACAATTTTAGAGCTAAGGAAGGGAGGGTAGCTTTAATAATAGACCTTGTGTACGGCTACAAGCAGGCCATGAAGTGTGTCAGAAACAGTGATATTTTCTTCTTGGTAAACTACCTGTGGAATGCTCATTTCAAAAGGCAGTGGCAACAATGGAATGAAGAGGGTGGAGGATAGAGAAATAAAAATGGCAGTGGCAACAATGGAATGAAGAGGGTGGAGGATAGAGAAATAAAAATGGCAGTGGCAACAATGGAATGAAGAGGGTGGAGGATAGAGAAATAAAAATTCTTAATGCAAAAAAACGAGTTGGAGAAGGGGGATCTGTGTAAATTGAGAAAGGCAACAGTCACAACTCTAACTTCTCGTTTGACCTTACATCTATACTAAATAAAAAATAATTAATAGTTTAAATGTGAACAAGTCTCGAACAACTATAAACTGCCTCGGTGTGTGTCTTGATAGATACACTCACTGAATAACATGATGGGGTGTAGATGCTAAGAAATCAAATATACACGGTCATTCAAAAGTCATTATAAAATCTAAGTATAGATTTGTTTATTTATTGATCTAATACTCGTGTTTGCCCCTACCAAAAAAAATTTTCTTTTTTTAATATTACACAGGTCATATTTGCTAGCAAAGAAAAAAGATGACAATGTTTTACAATGAAAGTGAACAAACTGAAGCCATTAAATATATTCTTAGCTCGTTTTGCAAAACAGGATCAACAAGATGTGCTTTTGTTGTTATTTTCTTGTTAAGGGTATCAGGACTTTCAGACCATGCTGAATAGGTGCTAAAATAAACATTGAATAAAATTTGCAGATAATTGTGTTAAATGCAAGAATTGGACTTTGTAGTCAGAATCAATCATCTTGCTTTAAAATAATTTCACTATTTCCTAAAAGCAAACGAATGAGATTTTTTTTCTTTTTTTTTTTTAATAAAATCCTTATTTCAAAAATAGCAGACGTGTTTTTGTTAACTCTCAAACTAAATAGTTTCCAAAAAGGGGAGATAACAATGAATAAGCAGTTTTTATATTGTTATGTAAAGGATGACAGCCAGGGATTTTGTAAGGGGCAAAAAAATAAACAAAAAGTAAAAGATGTAAAAAAAAAATTATTTTTCATAAATATATACACATATAAGAACAACCACTTCATCCAGTCATGCCAAAGTTGTAAATAACTTGTCACACTAAAGTTGTAACTAGCATTTTTATCGCTAAATTTAGGCAGAAATCAGTGAGAAAGAGGTCAGTAAGTACATAGTCTATCAGATGCACACATCTCTAGCCAAAATATTTTTGTCCATGTGTCATGCTTAAGTTTGAAATATTTTCATTTTGAAATGTGCATGTCAATTGAATACAGCTTAAAAACGGGTCCATTTTATTGGCGTCACAAGATGAGGCTAACAATAAAATTCTTTAACTATAAATAAAAATAACGTTTTTCAAAGGAAACCAAGATTTTTGGTTAAATTATTGTGAAAAGGAACAGGCAGTTTTTCTTTTTTAAATTATTAACAGAATATTTTGGTAAATGAAATAAAATAAAAAGTTAATTTAAAGGAAAAATAATTTAAGAAAATGCGCCAACATGGATTATTATTTGCAGTAGTTTTTTAAATTTGTTTTTTTATTAAAATTAAGTTCTTTAATAAAAATTGTTACAATTTTAAAATTTTTAACATTACTTAATATAATTTTACATAAAATTTTTGAAAAGGCTTACTATAATAAATGAGTAATTTTTACAACTAAAAAATATAAATCATTTTTTTTTTTCAAGTACATAAAATGAAAAATGTCACTGCTGAACATAAAAAATTAAGCAAAAAAAAAAAAAAAATTAACACCATGCAAATAAATTGTAAACAATGCAGTGGACAATGGGGGTTAAATAAAATTTGCCTTTTAAGGAAATTCAGGTCTTTAGTAAAGTGACGAATAATAGAGCATTTTCTATTTGTTGGCGAACAAAAAAGATGAAAAAACCAACCCCAAATCAATAGCTGCATAAACTGTTTTAATGCATTTTTTGTTATAAAAACGTGTACAAATAAAAACTGAAAATCCCAACCCTTTTGAAATTGATGAATCAAGAATTAACTTTATTAACTGAAAAAAGGTTAACGGACAGCTCGGACGAGAAGAGAGCTAAAAGAAATCACTACCTGAAAAGTGTGTACCGACTGAATCGAATGAAAGTATAAAATTGTTGAGTTTTACCCTCCACCTCGACTATATTTTTTTTCTTTCAAAGGTTGTGCTCAAGATGGTAATTTAACCCTTTGTCTACATGCTCGTGTATCTAGTTGCAAGTCTGTAGACAAAAAAATTGACAAAGGAGTTTAGTAGAGACTGTTCCTCATACAGACAGCCATGGTCACTTATATATATTAATGCCGAGTTAATCAACGTTTATTTTCCTAAGGCTTTTTACTGTATATTTTAATCACAAAAATATAGGAACATAATTTTTAGTTTTGGAATTGAGTTATGTTTTTGAAAAAAAAAAAAAAAAGAAAAAAAAGTGGTAACTTATATTTTAATTCTTTTTAATTAGTTGTAAAGTTCAATCAACTCACCAAGTGATTCATCACGATGTTGATTAACAGTGAAACGGTAAAAAAAGTACAAAACATCATTCCATTGAGATAACGACAATTTTAAGTATCATGTAAAATAGTTCATTGTTTACAGAGAAATAAATCTTGTCACAAAGTTTCAGGATTTTTTTTCAATGCTTTTATATGTGGGCAAATAGATAATGCTTCTCTACAAATAGATGTTCTAGTATTTCTGTGTGGTTGTGTATACATACACACACAACCACATTGAAGAGCTATGATACAATGAAAGTGTCTGTGGATGACTAAAATATCGCAATCCTTGAGTTGAGCTGTTCAGTGAAATCACCATCAGTTTATGATGCAGTGTTCTTTGTGGACACAAATGGAGCTCTCAGGCAATTGACAATGTTTTGCTTACTTTTAACACATATTCAATGATAGCTAAATAGTTAGAAGTGCTATTTTCTAGACAGTTAAATTTGGATTTTAGCTTGAGGCACTTGTCAAGCCACACTGAAGAATCAAGATAAAAATGAAAGTTTGTCTTGTTTGTGTATGATATATATATATATAACAACTTATGGTAATTTTGTTTACCTAAATTGAATAAAATAATATATATATATATATGATGGCCTAACAAATTTGGTTGTCTGGAAAATTTGATAAACCAAATCTTGAATGTAAAAGTGCTCAATGGTATGAATAGTAAAGCAGTTCTAATAATAAATCTCAAACCAAATGAATATAGTTTAGCATCAAGTTGGTACATCTATTATATAAAATGTAATAGTGCTGAACAGAAGTTTTTGGAGATCTACAAATGCAATCAGTTTTCGACCTTTGATTTCATATTTCAGTAGACAAAGGGTTAAAGGAGAATGGAAGATTTAAAAAGAAAAAAAAAAGGTAAATACGGTTGAGAGGAAGTTGAGAAGGTGAAAGTGTCAGAAGATGAAGACGATAACAACAACAGGGTGCTGATGGTGCATTTGGAAGTGGTACAACACGGAACAAATCACAAAATGAGAAATTACATAAAATGAAGGCCAATGCGAAAATAAAAAAATGATCTCAAAAAGTGAAAAAGAAAATTATGGTTCGATTGATTGATTGATTAATTGATAAAAAAAGTAAATAAAATAAGTTTAAAATCTTACCTGAAAAATTTTTTTTTGATTAAATTTAGTGTTATTCTTTTTTTTTTAAGTTAATGTTTAGCAAAACTATTAAAATGTTTTCTTTTAAAAAGTACAAAATACAGTATCGAACTAAAGGCTGATTATTTTGGTATGATGCTTTATGAAATTTAACGGAACACATGAATAAGAAACAACTTGCAAAGTATAGATTTAGCACGGCCATACCATTCGCAAAGATTGTAAAAAAACAAACTTTTTTACAAATGCAATGCATTTGGCACAAAACAAAAGTGTAAAAGAAAAAATGATTAGGAATTGCAATTTGTCTGGAAAAATCTAAACCATATTTGGAAAAAATAAAACTGGTTCAAAAAGTTCAGTATATAATTTTTCAGATCATGAATTTTATATTTTGCCAAGTATCCAATTGGACAGGAAGAATTTCAAGAATATCTAGAGTGAACACTTCAGAATCTTTAGAAAATTGTTGGTCTAAAACAGTCAAAACAGAAGTCTGCAATTGCCAAAAATACTACACAGAGACATCCAATCTACAAGTCTGAATTTTTGGGAGTTACAATTCTATGGACTGAGAACTTTTTTTTTCTTTTCTTTTTTTAATATTAACAGATTTTTCAACAGTGGAGTCTAAATCCTGTCCTTTCCTTAATAAAAGATTACATTTGGCCAGGGATCAATTATATCACTGTCGGAAGATGTAAAAAATGTTTTGAAAAGAAGGGTCCCAACACTTAATAAATCTTCTAGATTCAAAATAAAAACGATGACTAAGCATGTCGAAAGAATTTGGAGAGGACCCATATTAATCCGTATTTTGTTTTTTTGTGTCTCGCAAACTCCATAAAGCATTTGCATTATCATTTAATTCCGTAATACATCATGCGGAATTCGTTCATCAGGCTTGAGTACGATACTGTATTAATCGAAAAATATTTAGAAAAGCTCCTGAGATTATTTTTAAGAATAGCAGAAATAAAAATTAGCATTTAGCTTGTGAAAAAAAGTTTAAAATATTTAAATAATATAAAATTAGGCAGCAAAGCTGGAGATATTTAAAATTTGGGAGAATTAAATTGAAACCCCCCACCCCACCCTACAAAGCATGGCGTACAGAGAGAGAAGAAAAAAAATTTTAGTTAAAAAAAAAAAATATTCTGTACAAAAGCAGAGAAATTAAAAGAAATTTACAAGAAAAATTTGTAAATAAATGTGAAAAAAAAGTTTAAATCAAAAAAACAAGAAAAAGCATTTAACATACGATTTAAAGCTTAATTGTTTGTTTTTTTTTCCCAAGATTTAAATTTTAAGATTTGTTAGGTTTTTACGTTCACATAAAGTTATTTTTATTTTTTAGTTCTTATTTGGTTTGATTATTTATAACTGAACATTTTATGGCTTCAAAAGGAGCCTATATATTTATTTTTAAGTTTATGAAATGAAAATTAATGAAACTTCAGTTTTGATATTGGTTTTAAAATTTAAACAAACACTGGTTCACAAAAAAAAAAAAAAAAAAAATTGCAGACAAGCATAAAAAATTGTTTTAACTAGCAGTGTGAAGATGAAAGATAAAGTCTGACTCAAATTCACGGGATTCTTATTTTCAAGAGTTTCAATTTTTCAGAGATTAAAAAATATGATTCAGAGTTCAACTCTCTTCAAAACTTCCGACTGTAGCATAATCCTATGCAGATAACCAACACACAGCACTTGACTGAAACAATAGCATCCAAATGTTGATGCAGAAATACATCAGCTTACTAAATGATACAGTCGCAAGTCACACAGATGACACACTGAAAGAAGCCCTGGCTACATCGAGTGCATAGGCAACATCCTGGAATGGGTGTGGCAGTTTAGAATGTTTGGGTGTTCAAAAATGTATTAACCAGCTTGATTTTTAGTTAACAAAATAGTGGCTGGTTAATAAGTTTGAAAGACCAACTTCCATTAACTCCCACTGTACCTCCACCACTCAACCTGACTAGCCATTTGCTGCAAGCAAACAATAACGACAGGATTGCATTTGTATACCAAAGGTTTTGCCATCTTTCTTATAAGCACTGCAGCAATATACATTCCAAATGCAATATCCATTTTCAATTATAAATAAAATATGCCGGTTGCAAGTTGGTGCCCAAAAGAAAAACTGGATGCATGGATCAGAGACCTGGTCAATTAAGGTGTCAGATTGCTTAAAATTACAATCTATTTTAAGCATTTCATTGCGTTCATTTACTGACCAACCAATACCTTAAAAAAAATTAATTTAAGGTAATACCAGCTATATGCATCAAGTTAATAATAATAATAGTACAATGGTAGTGTCGACAGACTAGCACCATATCAAATAGTCATGAAGGGTTAAAGAGGATGGGAATATACAGAGAAAGCACCAATCGACCTCCACTGGATGAATGCAAAGACGACTGGAACTTTGGGGAGGTTTATTTCTATCCAAATCCCAGCGAAGACTAATGGTCTGTGCCAGCAAGAAATCAATGGTAAGCGGCTGTTGTGATGACAAAGTCATGTGCAAAGGTTATTGAAAAAGGTGGAGAGTACTGAAAATCTGGAGAGACTTGTTGTCACCCAGACTGTAGGGAAGATCACCAACTATTATCAGTGAGTAAATACTAATGATGACCTGTGTGAGAATTCATAGTGAGTACAAATAATAAACGTAATCGCTTGTGTTGGAAAAATTTTTTTTTTGTAAACCAGTTGAATAATTAAAGTTTAAATGGAGATGATTTATTTATATGGAAAGGTGCGGATGAAGATTTATTATGAATTTATTTTACAGATGCCAATTTATTTGAATATAATTAAAGATAAAAAAAAAAAATTAAAAAAATGGAAGAGACATTGTTTTAAAGGCACCTACTCTTTGCAGAGCTGCTGCCCCTGTGGGGGAGAGACCTGGACTTTAATAGTGTTGAATCCTCTGGGGAGGTGACTGGTGTGGCCGTATCCAGAGAGCGATCTTTGGTGGATGGCAAGCCGTATGAACCAGGGCCTTGATCGATGAAATAAGGACATAAAATTGACGCATGCGACAGTTGGTGTTACATGCAAAACAATAAACGTAACTGTTGAACGATCTTCGTGTCGTTTTTGTCGTTCCTTTCTCAGAAAAAGAAAAAGTTAAAGAAACAAGAAAAAAGAACGAAAAGAAACAAAAGAAAAAGAAAATAATTAAAGGTTGGGAGTCAGTGAGATGGAAGTAAAACAGGCCTGATTAAAAGGGAATGGCAGGCAAGAAATAAAAGGGAGGCTCAGAATTTGAGAGGGAGACTGGCTGGAATTAAGGGACATGGACAAAACCCGGGGGGCAGTTGAATTCAGGAAAATATTTAAGTTGAGATACACAGAGAAAGGGAGTATAAAGGAATATGGACAAGTTAAAGACAGAGGAAATCAGAACGGAAACAACTACAGGATGGAATATCAAATAAAACGGACATAATTTACTATACTTTTTGTAACGATAATCTGTTAATTCCATTGCAAATTTTAATAACATTATCAATATACAAATTCAGAATTAAAACATATATATATATATTTTTACTATAACTTTTGAAATACTCAAATAATGTTGATTTTTGTTTTTATTTCTTTGAAACCTAGAGTCAGTAAAACTGATCTGGATTGTTGAAAGATAATCCAAATTAAACTCTTGGATTTCAAAATGACACCAACAAAAACATAAACAAATTCAGACATGCCATGGAAGCAACGTTTACCAAGTATTCTAAGAAAGAATTTCCCTGGTAAAAAAATTCATGGTAGACCTCCAAGGCATGACTGACTAGATCTGCAGTAATGTAAAGTTTCCTTTGCTAATGGTGAAAAGATTAACAAAGTACCAAACAAAATGGGAGGATAGTGTATTCGAAAAAGTGAGCAAAGATCCTTTAAGAATTATGGAATAAAGTTTGACAGTATTTTTACATTTAAATAATTTTTTTTTGTTTCTTCACTTTTGTTCATTTCTTTTTGATAAAACTTTGGTATTAAAATGCTTAACTAATATATATATATATATATATATTAGTTGAGATAAAAAATTTAGTTAGAGATCTACAACTTATTACTTAGTTCGTTAAATCCCTATGACATTTTTAAGACTATATACATTTTTTTTAGTCTCAAGAAAATGTAAGAACACCTGCAAAAAGAGTCTACATGTTCACATAGTTGCCAACATCACCTTTCAAATTGGCCCTGTTGTAATATGAGCAATATAACATGGTACTCAGTAGACAACAGAATGCAGAGTTTATGTATATAGATGCTAGACATGTCTGACCACGTATATCCCTTTTAAGGGTGTACGTGCGTACGAGTAATCTACAGCAACGCAACGGTTGCACAACTAATATTGCTAGAGTCCAGTAAGCAGAAAAACTGGAAAAGTTGAAATAAGCAAAGATTGGAACAACTTTGGAGTTTCCTCATCCTAGATTAGTTGCACGACTAAAATTTGAGATTGTCATCTACTGTACTCTTTAATCAAAAGCTGGAAGGAAAATATACAGACTCATAGCTTTTCTGAGGATATTAGTGAAAGTGATGCAGTGGCCTCGACAAAACTAACCTAGTACGGCAAGCTCAGAATCAACATCAGTAAACACAAGACATCACTTGCATATATGAATTATAGACATCTAAAGGGTGTTTTTTTTTCCAGATAATATAAAAAAAACAAATACAGATGTGTTAATTAAAGGTGAGAAAAGGGAATAAGGTCAAGGGTCAAAATGGGGAGGCGTTTTGTGATAGGATGGTGTAACAATCAATGGTTGTACCTGTAAGGTGTGAATAGAAACTGATTATAACAAAAAGCAATAAAACAAGGTCAGATGGGTTAAGAATGGAGAAGCATAAAGAGATTTCTTTTAAAATCTCAGGTAACCCCCCCCTCACCTTTCCGACCTCCTGAGGCCAGAAGGAAGGGGGGCAATTGCACTATAGAAAGAATGAAGAGAGAATGATTATACCATGTTCCAGGAAAGAAAACACAGAGACGTTTGAAGATTTTGAAAAAAAAAAAAAAAAAAAAAAAGAAAAGATTTTTTTATTATTTCAATGTTAGGAGGAACTTTCGTAAAGACTGCCAACACCATTAAAAACACAAATGACATCCGAGGAGAGAAGATTAGACGAGAGAAAAGATTTGTCCAAATCACCTTTTCATAGCACATAACAAACTAAATCTAATTTATCGTTTGATGAAGATAACAGCTTTCGCTTCACCTGATCTTATTTAAGATCAAGCATAACCGGTTTTGTTCACCCAACAAAACTAAATTACGAGTTGGTTAATAATATTAATGCAAGACAAATTGGAGTGTTAAAAAAAAAAAAAAAAAAGAAGAAATTTGCCTCTCAACGGCAATTTTTTTTTTTTTTTTTTTTAATTTTTAATGTTTTCCCTTTTCCCAGTATTATGTGTATATAAAAAAAAAAAAAGCAGAAAAAAAAAAATCCTCTCCAGCATAAACCAAATCACCTTTCGAGCGGGGTTTCAATGTTTCTGGTGTTGCAGCCGGTGCACTGGCGGCCGTTGTAGGTGTGGTGGCAGTGATGGTCACTGATGGATCTGTTGCAATAAAATGGTTGTGTGTAGAGATTGATTGATAGAATTATTTATAAAGACACTTGAAGACAAAGTCGGATTTTACTGAGAATTGTTCTTGGAGTAGCAGTAGCAGCAGCATCAGAGATATGAATATACAGATCACGCAGACAGATACGATCAGGCATTTTTTTTTTTTTTTAATTTATCTATCAAGCATCCAGGTTTTAATAGACAAAAATGTAAGAAAAGCGGTTATAATATTGGAAATGTTAGTTTTGCTTTTATGGTGGCGTGGATTTTTTTTTTTTTTGTACAATCTCTAAAAAGAACAAGAAATTTGCCTTGAGAATTCTAGAATGAAAATTAACTTCTCAAAATCGGAACAGAAATTAAGGAGTTTATAATGCATTTCTGATGATTGGATTATCCATGAAACTGCAGTAAAGTGTGAAGATAAACCACTTATTGTTTATATATACATGTGTGTTAGCTGAAAACTCGTCTTCAAGCATTGTCATTGTTTGATCATGAAATAATTCATCGATGAGCTACTCTGACACATCATAGTTCTGCCAGAGACTTGCATCGTTGGGTGCAGGTGCTGGTGAACTGATGTCCACAATGTCATAGATTTTCAAGAACATTTCACAATCAGTCCCAGAATCCTTATTCTCACTGATCGAAACGTTTATTGACGTTGTTTGTATTTTTAGTGTGCAGCCAACCATTGTGTGATGAAAACCCATTACGATCCAAAAAGAAGAGCAAGTCTACATCATTGGAAGCAACAGTCGCTAGAGATGTATCAGTTTTCCTTCTAGATGCCTGCCTTATTGGACACTGAAGGGAACATCTCTTCCGATGGTTTTAACGTGCCCACAGACACCAACCTGAGTGCTTTTATGTCCTGGCACGCACGCACACACACACATGTTTTTATTATTTCGACCTCGGGGATTTTTACTCAAATCATTACAAGTTGTTTCAATAGACAAGACAAAATTATCCTGTCGATCTCGTCAGCCAATCTAAGCCAAGTTGCTTGTCTAGACACACTGATGAGCTGTGAAACAGCACTGTATGTGGATGACTATATATATATATATATATATGTGTGTGTGTGTTAGTGTTGGGGCAATGAATTGCAAAATTTGTGCCTATTTTACAATCCTAAAAATGATTCCTTTAATTTTTTTTATTTTGTTTAAAACAAAATCTTCCACTGCTGATAGTAATAAAAAATATTGATTTTAAAATATCAGTAAAACTAAAATCTATAGATCACTGTCACAAATGTGTTTTTCTTACGTTTGAAAGCATATATGCACATTTAACGTGTTGTTACGGCAATCAGGACAAAATAACTATTTTATAGTTAAATATTTAGAGAATTATAAAAAATCGGAATCGGTAAAAAATATTGAAATCGTCTAAGCACTATATATATATATATATATATATATACACGAGCAAACAGTTAATAAAACATGTTAAAAAACAGTTTGAAAAAGAGTTCAAAACATATTTAAACTGTTCATTAATCAAGGGAAAATCTATTTGCTCTTGCATCATGTCTTGTGGGTAGAGAGCATTTCACGAGCTTAAGATTGGAAAACAATCCAATCAATAAAAGTAAAAAAACTGAGAAATATTTGTTATTAGTTCTGTGAATCGTCAAATTTTAGATAATCATTAATAAAAAAAAAGCTAAGTCTATTGTTTTTTTAAACCAATGAAAACTCGATGGAAGTGCAAGCAGTAGTTCAGACATACATGCCGATACCAAACCAATTTTTTTCCAGGTGAACTTTAAACCCCAAAACCCTTTCCATTAACGATCATTTTTCCCCCCCCCACTTTTTAAATCAACTCTTGCTAAAAATTCCTAACTTATGATTGTGTGATTTTGGTATCTATTTAGTCTTTTAGTGTTCAGACTTTTGAAACAAATAATGCAAAATTTAATTTATACATATATATATATATATATATATATATACATACACACACACACACACTTTGTAGTGCTTTAATATTTCAGATGGGGGGGGATTTGTTACTAGAGCATAAGGTATTTTGTTATAAAGTGAAGAGAGGTCAATTTCTTTGCCATTATTTGACCGCTAAACTTTTTTTTGCATTATTTACTTGATAACCTAGTCAATCTCTGGTCCACAGGTGCACTTTAAAAGGCCACTGATTTGTTATAATTTCAAATCGCATTCAAATCGTGTCCACAATTTCATCAATATGGTGTAGAATTGTTTTACAACAAATTCCAGACTTTTTCTTCATTTTTTCCAAAGAGATTCGTTGATCCAAAGAAAACTGGTCAATTTCTTTAAAATTGTTCCACTTCCTACAATAACTTTGTCCATTTATAAATAGAAGAATGAAATAAAACAAAAACTACATTGCAACCATAAAACAACACCTTCCCCGTTCTCCGACACCAGATTAATAAGCCAATCAAATTCCTTCAGATGCATATACTTTGGCGCTTTTTATATGAGACTATCCTTAAAAAAGATCCTCAGCTCCCATCTGGATTGTAAGCAAAATTTAAATATTGTAAAAGTAAGACAAAATTTATAGCTGAGGGGAATTCAAAATTTTTGAAGGGAAGATGTCATAATTAAGGCTCGCAGGTGGACAGAAATGAACAGAAAGCAGTATTCAATCCAATGAAAACACTATAAATTTGAGTATATACGTATACACACACAATTACATTATATACCTTAGAGCATATTTTTAAGTAACAAACCTTTTAGATATGGTTTGCTGTATAAAAGCACACAAGAAGCTTTTTATGTGCTTGTTTTCTTATCAAAGGAATAAAAATTTCCAATTGACATTTTAATGTTTTTAATTTAAACTAGTTCTTTTTGTTATTATTTTGGTTATTTTAAAACAGATTGCTTTAAAATTGGATTCTGTTATGTTGTTGACTTAAAAATGTAAAAATCTTCTTGCATTCTTGTTATTTTAGTATTCATTTTATTATAAAGAATATTTAGCTGCTATTTATCTTTTTTAGTCAAGAAAAAAAGATTACCCATTGTAAAAAATTTAACTTATTGCAAAAAGTTAAAAACGAAGATGTGTTTCTTTTATTTAAATATTTAGCCAACATTTGTTTTATTTTAATAATGTATAAAGAAAGGTTTATTGCTTTAAAAATATATTCATTTTATTTATTTTAATTATTTATTTAAATTGTTACTTTTAATGAAAGATATTTTATTGATTTGAAAAATAAACAACTCGTTACTTTTAATGAAAGATATTCAATTTATTTAAAAAAAATATTTAAATTGTTACTTTTAATGAAATCATTTTATTTGAAAAATAAATAGATGACTATTATTAAAAAAATAAGATTTTTTTTATAAATATTAACAGACATTTTTCATGAGAAACATTAACAGTAAACTATACAAATCAATAAAAAATTGTGAAATTTGCATGATGTCTACCTAGATTTTTGAGAATGATAAAATATGCAAAATTCAATACAAATAAAAATAAAAAAAATGGTAGTCATTTTATTTATTTGAAAAATATTTTAATTGTTACTTTTAATGAAAAGTATTCATTTTATTTATTTGAAAAATATTTTAATTGTTACTTTTAATGAAAAGTATTCATTTTATTTATGCATAATACAAAAGAAAACAAAACGTCATGAGAAAATATAACTAAAAAACTCAAAGATTTCTTATTAGTCTTATTCAACAAGACATGTATAAAAAAAGGTTTGTTACCTAAATATACTTTGATATATATATGTATATATATTTGCAGGAGGTACATGGGTGGGTAGGAAAGGCAATATCGGAACACACATTTATTTTAAATAAAAAAGTAGGAAATAGGGAAGGTATTTGAGGTAAAAAGCATGCAGCTAATAAAATGGAATTGAAGAAAGGAAAAGCAAACTTAAGCGGGTTTGCAGGATAAACTCTACCACAAAAACAGGACAACAAAATAAAAAAAGGGATCAGAAAAATAATTGCTTTTAACAAAAACAAAAAAAAAACTGATTATTAGAAAAACAAAACCTCAAAGTGCATTGGAAGTAAATGAAGAAATAACATTTTTTTTTTCATTCAATTGTACCATAGGAACTGATGGAATATCTTTTATAACAGCCATTTTTTTTTTTTTTTTTGGTAATTGTTATTCTTAAATAATCAATTATGTTTACTTTTTTATTTTTGTCATATTTTGTGTGCTCAAAAATAATGTTAAAATTTTTTTTTTGCAACAGAAAATTTGTTTCTGCATATAAGAAACTGAATTTTTTTAATTGAAAAAAAAAAAAATAAATAAATAAATAAAAATTCTTATATGCAAGAAACACCATGATTACAACTGCTTAAAATATTGAATTAACGTAAATTAGAATTTATCACAAGAAATACAATTCATGGCCAGCAATAAATTTTATCTAAAATGCTGGTTAAAAAAAAAAAAAAAAAAGAAGGTCAAGATATTCCAATGGTCCTTATAATATAATTGAAACTTTTTTTCTCTTTTTCCCCATTTTAAGAGTCAAAGTCTAGAAGTTACAGAAATTGTATCAGTTCCAACAACCTACATGAGGCCTTTGTTTTTGAATGCATAACTTCGATCTCCTCTTTCAGTAGAAAACTTGAGATTTTCAAGATCAAAATAGAAGACGACTAAAATAATTTATAGGATTTGCGTGATCAAAAATGAAATTTTGAAACTGTTCGACAATTGCCAATTCAAAATGTCTTTTTTCTACATTTTGAATTGGCAAAATCGTTCCAAGTTGGGAAAATGAGTTTAGACAACAAAATCATTATTTAGTTGTGTGCTTCCTCTGTCATCACCAATGAAGAGTTGAAGCAGATCACGTTTTAATCTTAACATTGTTTTGAACAAATATTGCACAGGCGATATGGTTTTTGCCATATGACTTAACAATATCAAGCAATGGTGAGAGAATGTCTAGGGTTTTGGATGTCCACACAATACATGGCCAACAATGTAGAACAGATGAAAGATACAACTGTTCAATTTCAATGGGTTCTGCTAGTTGATATAAACGAGTGATTTGTTTATGTCATGGCATATCAACCCCTTTTTTAGTGAGGAGTATTTAATACCAAAACAACACGTATAAGAAAAGATTTATTACTACGCTTGAGACCATTACAGTATAAGTGAATTCAACTCTGGTCAATGTGTCCATTACAGATGATTTCCCCACCACCACTTCTTATGGAATCCTCATTGAATCTGTGTAAAGCATAATAGCAGGAGTTACCTCCCTTATTAGAGATTAGCTCCCTTGAATAAAAACTCCCCTCTGTAGGCATTTTCACAATTTTTACTAGGATCTATTTTTTTTTTTTTTGTTAAATGGATTTGATTCAGCAAATTTGAACAAAGTTTACTCATTTCCAAATCCTCTTAACTCCATAACTTCAGTTATATAATCTTTTTTTTATACTTTATTAAAAAAAAAAAAATCAATTGACAACTTTAGTCTTTGACGCTTAATGAAGCCCCCCCCCCATAAGATTCTTAGTGCAACAAACCGAAACGCAAAACGTAGAGGCAAGTGAAGAAGAGACACTTGTTGAAATTAAAATGGAACAGCATTTATAAAAGAAAAATATTTAGACACAAATCTGCAAGAGAGACAAAAAAACAAAAAACTGGCAAAAATAAAATCACATAAAATAACAAAACAAGGAATGTGAAAAACAAAAACAAAAATATGAACAAATATTAAAAAAAAAAAAAAAATTGAACTTTGGAAAGATGATTTTTAAACAAAAAAACTAAACCTAAATTAACATTCATATTAACTAATATATAACATGAAGTGTTGATATTTGGATGACCATCCAAATATCAATTCTTGAACTCAGCCGAATCAAGAGAGACAACTCCAAGAGATATAAAGAGATTGATAACTTTTCGAAATATTATAATAGAAATAAATATTAGGTCAAGTTTATTACTATTGTTTTTATAGCAAATAACAAGCAACACTAATTTCACATATGGGCATGCGATTTATTACGAGATAAAAAGGGGATAATTTCACCCGTTCCAAGATTGAAGAGACAATACAATTACGAACTACTATTTGCCAGGTTCCAAAAATATTACATTTTGGAATCATTCTGTGCCATAGAATGCACACGTATAAAAACACAAAAGACTGTCCTAGCATGCAACGAGTTAATATTAACAGTCTTGAATAGGTCTTTGATCATGCAATAAAGACAGTACAAGATTGATGGCCAGAGAAACTGCACAAGAAATCTAAATAAAGCGTAATTCAATCAAATTTGACAGTCATAGATATTTTTAAAAAGACAGATTTTAAGTAAAATTAATCCATATTTTTGTATTTTTTTTTTTAGTTTTCTTGCAAAACCTTAAAAAGTTTACAAAACTGAATTTGCTGACCAATGTCTTCGCTATTTACAATACAGTACAGTCAAGAACTGATACAAAGACTGATGATCAAGCCAATAAAATAATTTTGATTGTGAGACATTCCTCTTGCCAACTTTATATATAAAATCTCAGAGATAGATTGAGGCGGGAGGTATAATTAAAGAGTAATAGGTATTGAAATGTTATCAAGAGTGGTAATTGCAAAAAAGCAATATTTATTTTGAAAGTCATGCCCAATGAAAAGAAACTATTTAAATACCTCAGTCATGGTATTAATGAATCATTGGCCAATTACAATTATTGAAAAAATAATGTTTGCATTTTTTTTTCAAAGTTTCTTGTATTCTGCAGATTGCCAAAGCAGAATATAAAATGGTGGATGAACAAAAGAAATCTTCAAAGATTCAGTAAACTATTTCTGGCAGTGCTTGTAATTTTCAGAATATTAAAGATCAGTTTCATTTTCACCAAACAAAAACTGACCAAAGAAATTAATGAAGCATTTCAATCCATGACATAATGGCTAGTGTAATATTCTTATCATTAAAATAATTTTGGATTTTAATTTAAGGAGAAAAAGAAAAGTAGTTATCTTCAAACTAAAAGGAAATAAATTTTAAGGAAAAAAAAAAAAGCAAACAGAAACTACACAACACACAAAAAGAGAAGAGAAAAAAGAAAAGAATAAAGATAGTAAAAAAAAAAAGAAAGAAAAAAGAAAACGGTCAACATTATGCATGCAATGGGGGTAAGGAGAAACTAAAAAGCATTAGAATTTAAATAAGATTAAAAAAAAATATTCTATAATTATTTTTTACATTAAATATATCTTGGTATTCAACACATTTTTTTAATTGTCTGATATTGTCTTCTGCACATGTTAGAATATTGCTATTGTAGATTACATAACTATGCTTAATTAACAACTAGGCCACATTGGCTCATAACTTAACAAGTATTACCAGTGTAATTTTGGTGCAATTTTATTTTTCACTTCATTTCATCTGTTTTAAATCTACAACATTTGAAAACCATTCATTGAAGACAAGTTGCTATGTTACCGATAGCCAAAGAGATGTCCATATCACTTTTTCCCCCAGTGGTAATACAGCATAAATAACCGAACAGATCCAACAAGATTTAAACTATTAAACAAATTTCATAATCGGTAATGTTATCCATTTGACCAGTTGTGCTGTCTTTACGGTGACTCTAAATCATTTAACATATTTATTCGTTGATCAGTCATGTTTTTTTATTGTAGAGCTAAGCATCATAATCCACGTGAGAAACTTTATAATCATGGTTGACAGGAAATTCCCAAACCATCAAATCATTTTGAAATGTTTTCAAATGAGTTAATGATGGCATGATGTGCATGCACGGAAAAATAACACCTCTGACTTTGCGACAGATTTGCAACAAAAAACAAAAAAAATATGAGATTAGCCTTTATAACGGGATACGGACATACACGTCACAGAGTATACAGATGGTAGCAAATGGATTTAAAAAGTAACGCGATCACATTTGGGTGCATGCATGGAAAAATAAAGAGAACAAAAGTTGAATCGGCCTCTTTTGTCGCTGACGCAAGAATGATCAGACATTGAAAATGCACTCCCCATGGTTTTACCTTAGCTCAGGCATGGATAGACTTTTCTTGCATAACAACGCATCAGTTTATTTTCTCCATATAGTGTTTGTGTGATTCATTTCTCATCTTAAACAGAGTACAGATTTCGACGATGGAAGCACAAGAAATGAAACGGACTTGAAACGAAAATTAAGGTTTTTTTTCTATGAGATAAACAAAACACAAAATGGTATGGAATGTTTTTTTTCTTTCATCTGCAGTTGTGTGGTTTCTTTTTTAAAAACAGAAAGATAAAAAAACCTGTCTGGAAAAAAAAATTGTTTTAGGAAAAAAAGTTTTCCGTACAAAAACCATTATACTGATTTACACACAAATGGCGCAACTACAGGGATGGTTGTTAGGTCACTACATGTTTGTGCATGCAATGTTGTACCATTATATCACATGTATTAGCTCATCTACATGGAGAGAGCGAGAGAGAAAGAGAGACAAGGTGGTTGTGATTGGTGGCCTCTTCATGTACGATATCCACCTGTAAATCATCGTTCAAGTACCAAACAACCTTTCATTCTTTCCCCTCTTCCTTCTCCTCCTACCTGATTCATCCATCTCGTCTTTCTCTCCATTAATCATGGCCGGTTGGGAGCTCTCGTCAGCTGCGCCGTCTCCTTCATCAGCCTCTGTAGAAACATGGTCTTCTGGTTCAGGCTCTGGTCTGTAAAGAGAAACGAAAAAAATTATCTGTTTTGAAGATTTCATTTCAAATAACTTTATAAAACGCGCCAAGCATAACATTAGTTACTTTGTGCACGATATATAACAATATCAGGCAGGTGAGAGTTACAAAGCTGCCGGAAGTAAACTAAAGACTCCCTTTCTATTCTAGTATGTTTAAAGCAATGTAAGAATTAACATATCTACTCAGTCATGACTGATAAAACAAGAACAATCCACCCCCATGGATTAAGTGTAAAAGATTCAATTTCAAAAAATATACCAGAAGAGGTTACTTCAGTAAAAACAAGCACGATTCAAATAACATTAAGATTCTGAATTTTGATGAGGATCAATAATTTGCATCATTCGGATTACTGCTCTACAACGCCTTGGCCAACACAACCCTAACCAATCTCATTCAGGTATATCCTATCGAACACAGAAATCTGCATGGCATTTCAAACAAAACCGTCCACTCAATCCATGGGAGCAGCATGCCCCCATTCTGCCAGCCAAGAGTGGGCAAAAGTGAAAAATAATAATCCACTGGATTCCTGGTATCACCCACGCAGAGGATCAAACTTTCAAAAGAGTGTCATTTAGAATTTCAGAAACTGTTGTACTCACGGTTCTTCTGGGGGAACAAATTCATCAATGTATTTTCGTCTCTTTTCCTCTTTTGATCTGGCCACTTCATCTGGATGTTCTTGCCGATATTCCTCTTCTTGTTTTCTTTGAATTTCTTTAAGTTCAAACTGTAAACAAAACAAAAAAATGTTGGTGCAAAACAGTACATAAGACTCCAGCTTTAATTTTGTCCCAGATTTTCTTTTTTTTTTTAAATCTTAATTTAATTCATATTAAAATAATGCATATTCTCTATATAAAAAACAAAAGCCAAGCATGCAAGGTCCTCCTACATGAGTGAAAAATTTACTTTTACCATGACTAATGTTTGTGCAAAATTTTAAAAACATCCAAGGCATAGTTACTGAGAAAAGTGAGAATAAATGAATGGACAAATTATTTGGGACAATTTTACTTCTATAATGGCCCATAGTGGGGCAACTAGAGTTATCGCAGAAAACCCGTTCTGGCAAAAAATTACTTTTACCATGACTAATGCTGATGAAAAAAAAAAAAAAAAAAAATCCAAGGCATAGTTATGGAGAAAAGTGCAAATAAACAAATGGACAGGAGTGAATTACTAGGTTTAATCCCTCTTTTGTCGGAGGACCAAAAATGTTTGGAAATTTAACTCATATAGGCCATTGAGAAAACTAAGATGGAATGAAATATTTAAAAATGTCCTCTTTAACAAAGAATGGTAAACTCTTATAAAGAAATATGGACAGGGTTGTTTTTTTTAAATATTCATATAAATTTGAATTTTGATTGAGAATGTGTAAAGAAAAAAAAAGAAAAGAAAAAAAGAAAAAAAAGAAAAAAAAAGAAAAAAAAAGAAAAGAAAAAAAGAAAAAAAGAAATGCTTACTGTTGTGAGTTTTTCCAAGGCAGCAAATCGTTCTTCTTGAGTTGCTGCAGACTTTTCAAAGGCCTCATGTTTCTTGATAAGGTTCTCCACAGCGTCCAGTGATTCCTGAAATTCAGTAGAAAGAGAACATAAAAATTAACTTCACAAAAACGGTCCTTTAAATGTAGGTCTAAAGGGAGTCAAATGAAAACAGCAAGCTTTCTACATATAAAATGCTCAATATCTTTGTAGATAGAGCTATAAAACTAATAATAATGCATTTTGATTATTCACCCTTCAAAAGTGAATTTTTCAATTTCATGAAGATGTTATAAAAATTTAATTACAATTTAAACGCATGTAACATAAATGTATAAAATTAATTCTGAAGAATAATTGCAGGAAAATATATCTATTTTTTTCCAGGTTGAAAAATATTTAAAAGACTATTATATATATATATATATATATATATATATATATATATATATATATATATATATAGAGAGAGAGAGAGAGAGAGAGTTAATTCACAAAATGACAATTAGGTCCATACATGAAAATTCAAGTACATAAATAACTTACACCCAAATCTTGGTTCTGTAAATAGGGTTCTTGGGCCATGAGCCAAGCTTCGGCCACAGCGGCATCACGAGCAAATTGGTAAACTTCCAAAACTGAAAGGATGCAAATAATTCAAAAAGTTACAAACAGAAGACTTGGAAGGTTAAAACATTATTCACCAGATTAGTATTAAATGGAAGATTGTTTTTATTTGTTTTTATTTAAAAAAAATAAAATAAAAAGAGTTAATAAAAACAATTCAGAAGATAGAAAACATTTATTTCACATATCCGGGGGGGGGGGGGGATACATTTTTAAAAAAGTTAACTCGCATCAAGATGACAGGATGAAATTTAAAAAAAAAAGAAAAGAAAAAGTTTTGCTCCAATCTTTGATTAGAAAACATTCTGGAGCACAAAAGTTTGTTCATTTCAATGGTACCACTCCCATCTTTGCAACTCTTCAACTTATTGAGTTAAAAAAATAGGAGGATTTACTTTTGAAACAACCCTCATATTTATGAACAGTTGTATAAAGGGTAAGGTATCAATTACAAAGGGAGTCAACAAGAAAGAAGAGAAAAAAAACTTACTGAGCTGCAAATATTCCCATCTCTCATCCCACTGCTCATTCATGGAATGCCTTTGTGATGTTAACTGTATTAATTTTTCTCTTACCTAAATAAAATGATGTACAAAAACAAATACTTTAAAAAAATATTCTTTATAAAAAAAGGTAAAATATACATTAATTTTCAATCAACTTTGTAATCAACAGAAAAAAAAAGTTTAAAAAAAAAAAAAAAACTTAACAGATAACAAAAACCTTTGAATTATCGAAAAAAAAAAAAAAAAAAATTTTTTCAAAATTTTACTTGGAAACTTGTTAAAAGAGCTAACGTTCCATCATGATTTAACGTGTGAAAATAAACAACTGTCTGTAGTTTATGTTTTCTTTTAGACATTAGTACACAAACCAATACAAATAAAAGAAAGCTCATTTTTGCATTCTGCAAGACTTCTGTTCCAGGTTAAAATTGTATGTCTTCATGGCATTTGAAGTCGCATTCTTTCAGAGATACAAATCGTTCGTATTAGCAGATGTTCTATTCAGAGTCTCAGAATTAACTTTTTCTTTAATAGTTACATCGACTTTGTAAAATTTGTTGTTCTTCAAACAAACAATACAGCTGAACTCGCTAGCAGGGTTATGTTTTAGATAAACATTTACGTGCATTGTACGTATGTAGCTAGGACAAAGAATTGCCGTCAACTTACTTCACTGGATCGGTAATGCTTGCGTGTTAAAAGATCTCTTCCTAAGTTTATACAAATAGCAAAGTTTTCTTCTCGTGCATCGATTTCTGCTTTCAAACTCTGGTGGTTGTTCATAAGCAATTCTACGCCAGAAACATCCCTGGAAAGCAAAAAGGTTGCATTGGTAAGATGGAGATACAGATACAGTTGATTAGAGATAAACATTGGAATGATTAAGTTTTTAATTGTTAGAATCATTAAAATTCAATATTATCCTGAATGTCAGCAGGATTGTATTTTTTATTTAAAATGGAGAAAAAAAAAAAGATAAAAAAGGAAAAGGAAAAATAACAAAGAGAAAAAGAAAGAGGATAAAAAGAAAAGGAAAAAGAAGGAAAACAAGGAAAAAAAAGAGCAATAAAAGAGAAAGAGAGAAAAAAGATAGAGAAAAAGAGAAAAGGAGAAACAGGAAAGTGAAAGGGAGAAAGAGGTGGGGGATAAAAATTGATTTCCTTATTTTCAAGTATTCCGTATAAGAAAATGAAACAATGTAAAACATTTTTCAGCTCACAACTTTGTCAAACTGAAAACATTAAATAAATCTGTTTAATTTTGGAAAAAAAAAAAAATTGAAAAATGAAAACCAACCGAGGTTTTTCTTGGGTGCTCATCTGTCGTCTGATATCTTCCATCCACAACATGAGATCTCGGACCATGTTAAAGAATTTGTAAAGGTCACTAGCGTCAGCAAGTCTCATTCTCCGGCTTTCAACCATCATTTGCAAATTACGCCAAGCGTTTACGACATCAGATTCCCAGCTTTGGATTTCGCGCGCCTTCTCTCCAGCATATCCAACTTGAAGGCGGGCCGATTCCTCTTGGATTAAATGGACCTAAGATGGAAGAAAGAAAACATTCAAATGTGAAATTATTGATTATATTAGTTTTACTTTCATTATTTTAAGTGAGAAGCGAAAATAACTTTGGACATTGAATAAAAATCCTGAAAATTCATGACACAAATCATTGGCGAGATGAAGGCATTGTTGACATACATAAATTTTACAAAATCATGACTATTGCATGAATAAACTATTAACATGTCGAAAAGGGAGAAAAAAAACCTTTGAATCTAGATTAAATATTAAAAAAAAAAAAATGTCTTAAACTAAAATGTACATCTAATAAAAATGTGACATTTCATGGTTAAGTCCGAAAATTCAGAACTTCCACTTTTTACATTTCTATAGTTTGTTGTTTTTTTCATAGCATAAATGTTAAACATTTATGCTATGAAAAAAAAAAAAAAAATTAATGCAAATTTTTTTTTTTACATTTCTATAAATGGTGTCTTTTTGTAATATATTTATGTCTTTCATGAGTCTTACTACATAATTTTGTCAGAAATAATGAATGAAAGTTTTTTATTAGCACTTTTTTGTGTTATAAAAAAAACATCTAAAAGTTTCTTAAAATGAATAAACAGAATTTTATTATAAATAATGTTTGAAAGTTTTTAAGTAGTTTCATATTGTTTTGTATTTCGTTTCATGTTTACTGACTTCCATTCCATGTTAAGGGAAACAGAGTCCACTTCCAGTGTCTTAACTTTGAATACTGAATTTTTAGACATACCCCATATCGTGATTAAAAAATTGTCTAAATGTCTCAAATTTGATTGCAGTCTATAATTTGTTTTGTTTAACAAGCTTTTCTTTTTAACGCAGGATCTTAAAATAAAAGAAAGTTAATATTCAAAACTGACTGAAAATGCCCTTCTTGAATTAAAATATTTTGGTGCAAGTCCAGAGTTCAACCTCACAAAAAAAGAAAAAAAAAAGAAAAAAAAAAAAAAAAAATCTTCATGTACAGACCTGTCAGATAACAAAAAATGTCATTCCAAAATTCACGTAAACTGATCAAATTTTACGATTTTTTAAAATTAATAGTATATTGTAGCAATTACAAGGTTGATTCTGATTTCATTTTTTTTTTTTTTTTGAAGATGTTAAGATGAAGGAAACCAGAGATGAATTTTAAACATGGAGGATCAAGACAATGTCTTGCTTCCTCATAAAATTTGATTTTCTTAGTTAAAAAAGAAAAAAATCATCAATGTGTGATTTTGTGGAATATGACATTTTTGTTCTATGACAAGTATGCACATCAAAGATTTTCTATATCTTTATTTTGTTAATTAAGTTGAATTCAGGACTTGCATTAATATTTCATAATGGATTAAATAATTTGCATCTCAAGAAAAAAAAACTTGGTTTGATTAAATTTTCTGAAAAAAAATTCCAAATCAAATTTAAAGCTAATTAGAATATAACATATCACAAAAAAAATTGCTTTATGCAAATGTTGGTTAACGATTTTCAAAGAATTCATATTTCGATTATTTGGACTACTGTTCTCATATTGAGAGTCATTTTCAAAACGTTTAGCTTGATGTAACCTCCAACCGTTTTCAGATGTTGGAATTTCAAATGGAATCCTTCATTTAATGAGGGTAGCATCTTATTCCATTCAGTTCTAATTCACAATAGTATTTACGGTCGCCCACACTGAGGTCATTTTTATAACTGAATTTTTCCAAACACTAACTACTGCAGCACATGTCCTTGCAAACATTTTTAGTATAAATTTTAGAAGCTTTAAACCTATTTTATTTCTAGATGTAAATATCGTTAGTTATTACTATATATATTTTGTCTCTTATTTACAATTAACAGTTCCCTTATTGTATTAAATTCTATACTAGGTCTACTTAGTAGTTGATCGTCACCCAACATATGCGCTGCTCCTTTGAATTGTCTTACCCTCCATTGTTTTTCTATAATTTTTACTTTGTCCCATAAGGGTAGATGATTTCCCTTTTTCTATCTATATATTGTCAGCCATACCAGATTTTTCAATCTTTCCAGATGTTATGGCTTTATTTTTGGTGAACTGAAATGTCTCTTCTTTGTATAGTATTTCACAGTTACATGGGATCTCAAATACACAATTCTTAGTCATGATTTTTTCTGTAGAGAGCTTGACTCACACATAACATTTTTGAGGAGTTGAATCGCTCTTGAATGCTGTCCTGATGTCACATGAATTATTTTTTGAATATTTTTTTTCTGACAAGCCTTTCATGTCTGGCATCCTTCTATGTTTGGATTAGGAGCTGATGCCAGGCTCTCTGGATAGTCAAAAGTTTCTCTTAAACTGTCTCTTCTTAATATGCATGTAACCTCTGGCCATTCTTCAGGTCTGCAGTTATATTGACCGAAATGTTGTGAAAATGACACTCAAGATAAGAAGAGTACTCTGAAGAATCCAAATAAGACAAATTCTCATCTCATGAATTCAGAAATGTAATTTCAAAGAATTGTTTCAACAAAATTTTTTTAAATAAATTTGTTTTTTTTGTGATTGAATTTTGAAATTGAAATGTAACTCACTTGATTTCCAAGGGTAACAAGATCGTGTTCAAAGTTAGCGTTCTTTCTCTGTAAGACAGCCACACTCTGGGCGTCTCTTCCAACTTCTTCTGGGATGTAGTTCTTCTTTTCCTAAATGGGAAAGAAATTAAAATTATTTTTAAAAAATATGAAATGAAAATAGCAAAAAAAAAAAAGCAATCGATGTGAGAAAATTATTTCATTGCAAAATATTTAAGGATTGAAATGAATGAAATGAATAATGGAAGTGTATACAAATAAAACAGGGAAAAAGCAAAAGTTTTTATGTCAACAAAATTATTTTAAAGAAGGCGAAGAAGGGAAGATGGTTCAAAAGAGAGGGGGAGGGGAATAGGATTCTATAGAGAAAGGGGGAGAAGAAATAAAGGAAGAAGGAAGCTTGAGAGAGAAAGAGAAATTAGAGGAAAAAGGAAAGGCAAGTTTTAAAAGGAAGATGGAGGGAATATGATTCTAGAGAGAGGGGGGAGGGGGGACACAAACAGTGATTTTTATAGGGAAAGGATAAAGACAAAAGATGGCTCCAATGAGAGAGGTGGCTAGAAAATGGACGAGATACAGAAGAGAAGGTTGATAAATGAGTGGAGGTGGTTTCAAAAAGAGAAGGAGTTTCTAAAGAGGGGTGGGGTGAGTGAAGTCAACAACCAAACTAAAAAAAGAAGAAGTTAAACAAAAATATTTTTATTCTTCTTTAATTTTTTTAAACGAGAAAAACATTTTTGTTTGCAATTTTCATTTTATAATCACAATTAGACTAAAATGGCAAAAACTTGGACAAAGTAGTTCCTTAAAGGAAACGTGACGGTTATAAAGAAAAAAGAATATTAAATATAAAAAAAGTGATTAACTTACTTGGATTCTCTCCAAGGTCTCTTTGCAGTCGTGGTTGAATTTCCATAATTCCCATGAGGCTTGCAACATTTGTGTCCGGGTGTCAATTAATTCCAGGAGGTCAGTCCATGCCTCGTTCAGGTTGTCCTTCCACTGAGCAATGATTGGTGCGTCAGAGTGCTCAGCAGCTATCAGGGTATCACAGATTTTGCAGGCTGTAGCCACACGATCTTGACCGATATTCTCGGTGTCTCGAGCAAACTCTTTAAAACGTTCTTTCAATGTCTACAAGAGAAACATGGCAAGTAAATAAATTTTTTTTTCTTGCATGACAAAACCGATGAAAAATATTCCATGCAAAATTATGTCCTAAGTTAATCATCAGGGTAAAATGGAAGATTATAAAATAAAATAAAAATATTAACGATAGAAAACACAAGAATAATGTAGTAAGCGATAGATTGAATTAACAAGTTTTTTCTTTTTATAAAAAAAGAAGCAGACAATTCTATTGTCCTTGTTTACGACAGATACTATACTTTGTTTCTAATTAAAGGAATGAAAGACGTATTTCTCTTCCATCGCAAGAAGGAATGGGATTGAGAAACCTGAGCCCATGGGCAGAGGCATTCTGACCTGCAAAAAATGCCTGGAAAACTCCGCTGGCATTCTCTGGTAAGGGCACCTCAGGCAATTAGCAATAAATTAACCCCTTCTCAAAAAGAGAAAGCAAAAGTCTGGAAGAACGGACTTTCTAGAACTGCATAGGAACCAATCAACAGAGAAAAAAAAACATTATGGGAATGGTCTAGACAATGTTGATTTTGATGTCTGAACTAACAATATTTTGCTTTGTTATTAAATAAATCTAAAAAGAATTTTAATGATAAAAGAGCAAAGATTTTCAGCAATAAACCGGAGATGTTTATTGCAAATAATCTAATTGACAAATAACTGTCATAAGTTTGCCAGTAAAACTAATGAATCAAAATGGATTTGAAATCCGTGTAGCAATTCCAAAGTTCCATAAAAACATACGAAAAGTTTTGACTAGGGCTCTGACAACAGAATATTCTTTTCATTCTTTTGACTCAAGTATATATCTGACAAAGTAAGACATAGTAAATAAACCGAGAACGACATCAGTCTATATAAAAACATAAGATATTAACGGATATATACTCAAGAGTCAAAACAATGAAAAGAATATGCTGTTGTCACATTCCTACTGATGACACCACTGCAATTTAATCCCTTGGTGATTAAAGAACAGCTGTTAAAACTGAAATCATGCTATTTTCCTGCACTTTTCAGTTTATTGTCTCTCAATACTAAAAGGTCAATCTGACCAAAGACGTATTGATGCACGTCAAATCCATATGAATCATTCCAATCAATTCTTGTAAATTTCTTATCCCATGTTTGGGATTTGTAATGTGATATTATAAACAAACACTCAACCATAAATAATTGAATATCTACATGCAACATTTGATAACTGTTAGATTTCACGTTCAATCAACTATTGTCAAAACAGATACAAATATTTATTTACATTTACATAAATCTCCATTCCATATAAGTTCTTTATAAAAATGACAAGGTCCATAAAAAAAAAATATATATATATGTATAAAAACACTTACAGTAACATGTTCATATTCTTGTCCGAGTTCCTGGGATTTAGCCACCACTTCCCTCTCGGCAATCCATTGCAATAGATCTTCGATTTCCCGACTCAGCATATAGAGCTTGAGAACTTCTTCCAGTTTACCGCGTCTTTCTTGAGCCAAGTCTTTAAGCCCAGCATAAAGTTTGTCAACTTGGGCTTGACGAACAGCAATTTGTTCACTGTTGAAACAAAATAAAAACAAAATTGTTATCATGTTCGTCTATAGAATCATACGATTTAGTTTTTATGTTTAAGATTCATTGGTTTTCATTGCACGATTCCAATATCAATTAAGTTTGCTACATAAACGAACACAAGTCATAGTTTAAGGCGTTTGGATTATCAGATTGTCTGAGATGAGCAATATGAAAACAAAGTGTAATCTCGCCTGATGTAGCAATCTATATGTTCGCCACACATGATTTATATAATAAGCGTTAACAGACTTTGAAATTCTGCGGCATTTAGTTCAAAACACTTTATCTGGGATTGCATATGAGGATACATAGTCTACGTTCAGTATCAAAAGACAATGGATACCCCCTGTAAGAGTAGCTGTGAGGCAAGGGTTGCACAATCTCCAACCACACTTCTCCTGAACTGACACTACTAGAGTCCAGTGGCAAGGAGAACTCAAAGATGACTGGAAACGATCGTAACGTGGGTACAAACAAGAGGAACAAACAAAATAAATCCGACTTTGCTTTTCTTTATGTTTTACCAAAAGACATTTATTAGCGGTACTTTCCAAACAATGCTTGCTTCTTATTTTTTCTAACTGTTCATTTCATCTGCCACAAGATTAACAAAGCTCCAGCATCTCGACATCTGCTTAAAAGTCTCTTGCTGCCATTGCAGGCCACACTTCCATCTCACCTGGCTCGTGTTTTTCTTTCTCCACATGTCGGCTGTAAACAGGCATTTCTCATCTTTACACTGCCATCTTTTTCGAAGCGCACTTTGCTTCTTCCAACCATATGGTATCCCTTTTTTTTTCTTTCTTTTCATGCACACTTCCTAATTTGCATATGTGTTTTTTTTCGGCTACTGCTGCTAATATCTTTGCAAGCCAGCTATCTTACAGCTGCTGCTGCTATTTTCCCACGCACTCATACATGCTTTGTTATACTATGTCAAGATATGCAAAGAGCACATACAAAACCTGGGATTCGCAAATTGTCACCCATTAAATACTGACTGAACTCAACGTTGTTTAACTTTGGTAATCAAGCAAGAACTGGTCTGTCAACATTATTGGCTGTATATAATGTGGTCATTATTATTAAAAGTTTCTAAAAACAAAACCAATTAAAAAAGAATGTTTTTTTTTTTTTTTTTTCAAATTAATTTTTTTTATGTAAGACAAAACACAACACATAAGTTGTATCTGCAAGCTGTTGGAGGTTTCCCCATGATGCAGTGAAATCATTTGAGTTTTTATTACTTGCTTATACAGAAAATAAATTTTCAGCCGTTAGATCAACAGTTACGGGTTCTCCAATTAAAAATGCAAGCTAATCCACTAGCTAATTTTGATTTTTAGGTGATTACTGTAAAATCAGTTAATTATTAGTTGTCTGTACCAGTCTAAATTTGTCAAATAAATTATGTTATTATATTTTGATTTGTCAGCTTAAATGCGATATGGGTTTGACCTTGAAAATCCAGCAAGGAAACTAAATATATAACTAAAGTAAAAAGATGTGCTTACCTTTCCGGATGTTCTTGTTCAATAAGATGTCTGCTTCTCTCACCCAACTGGCGCACCACATCTGTGTAGTCCTCAACAGCAGATTCCAAGTTCTGGTGTTTCTTCAACATATTCTGCGCTCCGATCTCATCCTTGGCCCGCTCCTCACCCATCATGTACAATTCTTGTTCACTCATCCAAGATTCTGCCTCGGAAGTATCTTGATAATACTGAAAAAGAAAGAAAAGCCAGTTTTCACACTTGTTAAAAAAACTGTCAATCAATCTATAACAAAATGATACTAGTTTCACATTCAGAATTTCCTTTAACCTTTTTTTTTTTTTTTTTTTTTTTTTTTTCAGAAGTTTAATTTTATTTCCGCTTAGATTGATTAAAAAAATAAAAGTAATCAAAATAAGCTAAGGCAATTTCATATTCATAATTATGCTAACACCTTTCATCCCTTTTCTAAAAAGATAGCTTGATTCCTAAAGATTGCAAAAAAGTCATTTTAATTTTAGCTGATGTCACTGCAATGTCAAATATGAAATTAACTAAAAGACACTTTCTTGATCTCCAGACTAGGATCAAAGTGTTGTATCTGCTCAGTCAAAAGATGGTACAATTATATTGTCGGGTCTGCGCATTCACATCAGATATCAATAGAATGGAAATATGTACATACCCTTATACAGAGTTTGGAGATATTGAAGGCACCTCGTATCTTGTCTAAGTTTCTAGACTTTTTTTTTGTACAGACATTTAAAATTGTTGTAGACTCTTGAAAATTCAGTATGTTATTGCTATACATCTTATGAGATGATTGACCAATTTTAATGATTTCCGGTTCAAATGAATAGCGAGAGCAGGAATTAGAATACACCCTACTAAAGCCTAATTGTCACAGCTGGTGAATATTAAAAATGCAATCTGGATGCGAGGACACTTTAGAAGAACGATATGCAATAAAATTCTGTTTTAAATTTGGAAAAAATGCCACAAATGTATGGATGGCCTTTGGAGCATCTTGCTTAAATCGACCATCATTTTTTGAGTGGCATAAGAGATTCCAAAGAATGCACGGGAGTCTGTGAGAGATGATGAGAGGTGGTGGAGAAATAAGGAAATCAGAACACCAAAGGACTGTCGTGTCTACAGAGATAAGTACACAGTTTGATGTAAGTGTTGAACTGACATCAAACTCATATGAGAAAAAGAGTGAGACAGAGAAAGAGAGAGAGATGTAATTGTTTACTTACTTGTTGGGCAGTATCCGAGAGCAGAAGGCGGGCTTTCCTTGCCTCAACAGAGTCATTGAGGGCCTTCCATTTGCTACCAAGGTCATTAATAAGAACCTCAAATTCATCAGATTGGGGATGTTTTTCGTCAATCAGCTCGCGCCCAACAGCAATGACACTGTTAATGCGAGGCTCGTGGTTTTCTATCTCAGTTTGCAAGGACTGAAGAGAAAAGAGAAAAGAAAGTCAATATTTAAAAAAAGAAAATATCAAGAAATATCTAACGAAATAACAGAAATAGTTTATAATAAGGCAGCACAGAAATCACAATGACATTACTCCTAGTCGAATACGATGATGGCGAAACACCTGCAACTCCTACAGATATTAGAAAATGTAATAATATAGCAGAGACAGTCATTAATATGCTACGTAAATTTCAATCCGTGAGAATAAGAATTACACTCATGCTTCCAACTACGACAGATTGCCTGGACATCTATCCCACCATCTATCTCTGACTGGCCCTCTTAAAAAAAAAAAAAAAAAAAAAAAGGTATAGACAATACAACGGCACCGCATTTATAAAGTTAAAACTGATACGTTTTTTTTTTGTACCAACAAGATAATTTTAGTTTTATAATCACAAAAATTTGTGAACTTTTAAATCTGCTTTCGTCTATATTTATTGGCGAGGTTAGATTTCCACATTTTATTCTATCATTTCAAGTTTGAATCTACTCCCTTAAAAAAAAAAAAAAAAAAAAAAATGCATCAAGCAGAAACAAGTTAAAAACAGGATATTACAACAAAATCTGACACTCAACAAAAAATAAACAATAAACACCAGAAGATACCGAGGAGCGCTGTGAAGCATTGGATGGACGAAAGCACCGCTCAACATTCTCTACATCTGCACACAGGGCCAAGACAACCTAGACAGGCCTGCTCAACAATGTTCCTCACCACAGGTTGACGAACTTGTGACTGCCCTCCTTATTCGACTGCAACCATCTCAACTATTTCTTCTGGAGCATAATCAAGATTAAGACCAACAAGCATGCCCATAACAGTTGACTCTCTGAAGGTTGCCATCTTGGAGACATTTACTGTGATAGATAAGGACATGGTTGCCAAAGCTTTCATTTTATAACTGCCTTGAGATGATCAGCTCCAGCGATGGCAGTTATGTTGGAAAATAATGTAGCATATAACTGTGTAGCTAAATAAACTGTCGGGTCTCTACATATAAAACTTTTGCTTTTATTGTCCATTTCATTTTCTTTGCTGTCAAGTGTCGGATTTTGCTGCAACATCCTTTATCTTGGAAAACTTCATTGACCAAAACTGAATTCAAATTAAATGCAATTCAATACTAAAGTACACGAGAGAGTGTGAACTTGTTTGAAGTGGATATATTTTTTAGCTTTACATCAAACTTTACGTCGAGAAATACAAAAAGAAAATGTCTTCTTACATGAGTCTTTTTCATGAGCAGTTGAACACTAAGAAGGCTGTTTCCGTAATTGTTGGATGTAGCTAAAGGCATCTTCTCTTCGATCCACATCTTCTCGTCTTCAACATCACGTTGAAACTGGTGGATACGCTTCACTTTTTCAAGTTCAGCGCGCCTCTTCAACAAAGGTTCCTGAATTCTCGAGAATCTAAAAACAAATATCATGTTTATTAATTATAACCAATTTTGATAATATTCATTGCATTAATGTCCCAAAAAAAAAAAAAAAAAAAAAAAAAAAAAAAAAAAAACACAGGAGCATTACTTTCAAAATAATTATTTTCTAATTCATATTTGGTTAGAATATATATGTAGAAATTACTAATCACAAAATTTGTACAGATAACTTCTTAATCACAAAAGCCAAAGAAATAAATTATCTATTAAGATATTTTTATATATGTTCAGATATTTCTTTTTTTTTATTTAAAATAAGTTTTGTGTATCAAGATATATGTGGTTAGTAGAATCTATTGTGATAGTCATAAAAAAAGATTACATGTGGTTAGTAGAATCTATTGTGATAGTCATAAAAAAAAGATTATATGTGGTTAGTAGAATCTATTGTGATAGTCATAAAAAAAAGATTATATGTGGTTAGTAGAATCTATTGTGATAGTCATAAAAAAAGATATATGTGGTTAGTAGAATCTATTGTGATAGTCATAAAAAAAAAGATATATGTGGTTAGTAGAATCTATTGTGATAGTCATAAAAAAAGATTATATGTGGTTAGTAGAATCTATTGTGATAGTCATAAAAAAAAAGATATATGTGGTTAGTAGAACTTATTGTGATAGTCATAAAAAAAAAGATTATATGTGGTTAGTAGAATCTATTGCGATGGTCATAAAAAAAAAACTAACCGTTCAGCAACAGCTGCTTTACGAGCCTCAATTTCAGCTTCCTTATTGGGGTCCATGCGCTTCAAGTGACTGGCTTGGCTTCCAAGTTCATTGACCTGACTGGCCTTCAATTTCATCTGTGATTCCAGTTGCTATACAGAACGAACAAGAAATGAATTAAAAAAATCCAAGCAAAAACTTTCAAAAGTCAGTGAACATTTATACGAACTAAACTTTATTGAAATTATAGATATAGCATTTTTTATTTTTGCATTTAGTTAAAACGGTTGTGAAAAATACATGTATTACAAAAGTAGGTTGATAAAATATTGCTTAACATTGAAATGTAATTTTCAGTGTATTTTTGGAATTCAAGGCTTATTTTAACAGGTTGTGAGTTAAGAAAAAAAACAAAAAACATTTGTACTTTGTTCCTATTTATTTACTTCAAACTTGAAGACTGGGATTTGTAAGTTGTGGAAAAACACCAAACCCCTGATCAAGGAAAGACGATGAAATGAATGATGAACCCCAAAATAAAGAGGTAACAAGAGTTCAAATCTAACTGCCCTTAAAAAGGAATCAAATACAAAGGAAAAATTTCTCTCAATCTGATAATGAAAATGTGAAAAAAAAATGATAGATGAGCTATTTCAAACTCACGATCTTCAAGAACAATATCGGGTCCATTTCTGTTATACAGGCTGCACATAACTAATTGAAGTCATTTAATAAAAATACAGAATGTTATTTTTAACGTAAGAAATAATAACCACACAAATGATTTCCATACAAATACAAAATATTTAACAGAAAAAAAAAAAAAAAAATTTCAGATTTGTATACAAATAAATTTGGAATCCAATAAAATCCAATTATTCTTTTTTTTTGTTTGAATGTAAAACAAATATTCTAAATATAGAAAAGCCAAACATCTTTAATGAGAAAAACTGAAACTTTAGCCATTAAATTTATACAATGTTTTTATGTAGCCTGCAAATGACATGCCCGGCCTAGCCTACTGATTGTGATGTGACCCGTCTCTCTACCATCAGTAGATCTGACCCTAAATATGAGAATACTTTTTACACCTGAAATAAAAAAAACTCCTACTCACATTTTGTTTCTGCATATTCAGATTAACGGTTGTCAAATCTTTGCCAAAATCTTCTGTGATGACTTGCGACTCAAGTTGATTGATCCATCCATCAATATCATCGCAGCTCTGTTCATAGAGTACAGAGCGGTTAGCATCAAAGAGGCGTTCGCCTTTGTCCTTAGTTGTGTTCTCCAGCTCTTCCCATTGGGTGCTGAGTCCTTCGAGGACTGGACCAATCTGTTCAGCAGCTTCTGGTTTGTCTTTCAATAAGCCCTCACCAGCCTAAAGGCAGCAAATAAAAATTTTTTTAAAAATAGAATAACTTCAAAAAAGTTTACTTTTAGGGAAAATTCAAGTCAAAATAGAAGATATATTTATTCATGATGCCTTTTTGGAGATAAAATTTACTAGTATAGTAGGGCTAATCGGTGTTGTTTGGAACCATAAAAATAAAATAGAAGTTAAAAAAACCATGTGTGTAACATCTTTATTTGGAACTTCTTTCTCGTTGCTGTTTTTCCATATCTCTCAACTCTTATCTCTACCTAGGCCACTCCTCTTTCATTTTAATGTATTGAAAATAATATAAATCATTCACCTCTCCCCTATCTAATAGATAACATTGGAAACGGCTAGAAAACTGACCCCCTCCAACGAAATCTGTCAACCCTAAAAAATTTTTTTTTTTTAGATTTTAGATATTAATTATCTATAGCAATGGTGATCAAAATTACACAAATCTTATGGGTGTTTGTGTAGTTTTTGACTTTTATCTGGGCATAAAAATACACCGACAACTGCCCTTTTAAATAATAGATTATCTGTTATTAGCATATTAATTATTGAATGACACTATTAGAATTTTTGGTTGCAGACAAGAATTTCCTTTATTTGAGACTAAAAAAAAATATTGATCAGGATTAAATATGAAAATCGATTTAAAATAACACTTTTTATTTAATGCAGACCAATATTTGCTGTAAATTTTGAACGAAACAAAAACAAAAAAAGAAAAAATTTGATGTACACACCTGTGATGAAATGAAAATATCTTTAAAAAGTTATGTAAATTGATCTAGTAGTTTTATATTTATGAAGAAAATCATATTTAAGCAATTAATGGGAACTCAGACAACAAAATCTTGCAAGTTTGCATTATTGAGTTATCTTCCTTTGTTTTTGATTATTTTTTTTAAAAGATTGATTTTAAAATGGCTGACAAGACGGTCACTCTTTGGTTATTTATAAAATTTGATTTTCTTATTTAAAACAAAACTACTTGATCAATGTACGTAATTTTGATATTTCGGTTTTGTCATGGCTACGTACATCATACTGATTTGTCTTTACTTTTGTTTTTTAATAGAGGGGAATTCTAGACAAGAACTGATTTTTTTTTTTTTTTTTATTGGGGAGGGGGGAGGGGTAAAAAAAAAGCTATTATGCAAGAAAGTACTGAGGAAGGGCAGATGGGTTGACTTTAACTTGTTGAGTCAACATTTGTCCATTCTACAGTAGTTAAATGGGAGCAAGAAGTTGTGTGTATTCTTACCTGGTGAAGCCTGACTAAACGATCTTTATTGGCTGCAATTTCAGATTCAAATGCTTGATGTCGCATGTATTTGCTGTGGAGATTCTTGGCATCCCTGTACGTTTCATCTTGAGCCGCAGCCATTTTGTCTTGGAGCCAATCGCGCAACTAAAAAAAGAAAATGAGATAATCAATAACAAAAATAAGATCCTCTGTTAATGCTTAGAGAATCACAAGAATTTAATCACAAAAAATTCAAGATCAGCATTATAATTCAAGCAAAAGACAAAAAAAAATTGTCCAAACTTTTTATAAACATAGCTGAATCTAAGTTTAAATGTCAACATTTTTGAACAGCTACAGACTCGTACAGTGAACTATGGATTATTATTTTTTTTTTTTTTTTAATAATTTCAAATTTTATGTTTTTGTTTTTCTTTCCCCACATGCTTTTATTTTTCCTAACACTTCACCCACTCTCTCTTATGCATATGCCCCCCGCCCCAACTTGCTTTCTACTGTTTCCCTGCCTTACACCTCTACTTCTCATGTATTCAACCCACTAGATGCAACTATTTCTGATCCTCCCATTTTCTCTCCTCTGATTACCTTTCATGTCTAATCATATAAAATGTTCAGTTCTGTTTAATGTTTATTTATACAAAAAAAAAAAAAAAATGATCCAACAAAATTATTAGCTGTACCTATTCAGCATTGCCCAGAATGCAAGAAAGTCATTTCATTTTTTAACTCCCATTATATTCTTCAACATAAAATATTAGTTAGCCCTTAACTCCTCTGCTGATTTTTATTTTTAGGTGATTATTTAAAAATGTTTCATTTTATCAATTATATGAATGAAACTAAAATTTTAAAATTAGAGCAAGAAATGGTATACCATGAATAACAGGATACAACAACAACAAATGAAAATTGGATGAGCAGAAGTTTGACTTTGATCACACATTTCCATATTAAATATTATTACTTACTTCTTCGCATTCTTGAACAAACTGTTGCAACAACAATTGGTCCTTGAGACGTTCAAGTTGTTCATATGCTCGCTGCCTATTTGCATTGCGCCTAAAAAGAAGTTAAAGACGAAAGATAACATACTACTGCCATTGATCAAAGAAACAGAAAAATACCATCACTTTTGACAACTTTTTACAAATATAAAATTGCATTCCATTTTTAAAAAAAAAAAATTGCCGTTTATCTACATTCATAAAGATGAGACGCAACAAATCCGAAATACAGTGACCCCTCTATATACGAGATTAATTCGTCCCTGGATGAAGCTCATATGTAGAATTTCTCTATCTCATACGAATTTTCCCCATACGAAACAACTGAAAACCGATTAGTCTGTTCCCGGCTCCCAAAATCATCCGAATTAACTATAAGCACATCTTCCTGATTACTAAAAACACATTCTCAGTCCTCAATTTGGAAATAATAGTCACACCCTTGGTCGGTTCTACAACTTTTATAGCATCTGTTTCAATGTCCTACAGATGATAGCCGATCGTGTTGCTTTACAAGATCACTCACACTAACACCACGCTCATGTTTGCCTCTTGCTTCATTTCGATCGGCATCATCCTCTTTTTTTTTTCAGAGGACATCTTTCCATTTCCTTTTCTCAAACTCATGGTTAGACTCACAAAAAGGAGATGCGATATGAAACACAAGAATGCACGATCAGGTATGTATGACAGGAAACACACGTGCTGAGACAAGTTGATGCTATGCGGTCTCGACTACTCAGCCACCTAGCGGTAGCATCTGGAAACTCTTGTAACTTAGATTTTCTTTCGTATGTAAGTCCAGATTTTTATTTGGAGGACATCTCATGTCTCATAAATAAAGTAGCTCGTGTGTAGAGACGCCACTGTACTTTATATCATTTTTTTTTAATTTGGTATATCCTTATTCAATATATCTATGAATAAATATAAGTCTTATATATGTAATTGATTTGTTTACATGAATTTCTGTGAACAATAGTATATATTGTCATTAATGACGAGAATGATAGTCTGAATTATCAGTTTTTGTTTTAAATGGATTGTACAAAGTGTTTCTTCTCTTGACCAGTTGATCAACTAAAACTCAGTAATCTAACTTACTATGTCAACCATGTCTGAACACAAATTGAGGATAAGAAGCAAAATAGCATAAATTTTGTCGAATACAGAAACCATTAAAAACATGTATTAAAAAAAAAAAAAAAAAAAAATGTTAAACTCAAATATTTCTTATGAACTTTTATCCTCATCTTCATAGTTGTTGTTTTATGACGTTTCGACCAACTATTCTTCTGGCCTTCTTCAGGTGGTTAACTGTGATAAGAGAAGAATGCTGAGTCTCTTCGGGGTCCGTGGTGCAGTAGATAGTGGTGTTGATCTCTTTGGTTCCAAGTGAGCATTGTCTGAAAATAGTGGTTTCAATTCTACCCAAAGCAAGCCAGAGGTTTAGTTGGCCAAACCCTGGTGAGACAACTATGGAAGGCAGTAATTATTGGGGATACAGTAAGAAAGTCAGCGTTCTTATCCCATTGTGGTTAATCACCTGAAGGCCAGAGGAATAGTTGGTCAAAATGTGGTGAAACAACAACTCTGAAGATGAGGATAAAAGTCAGTAAAAAAATGAATGAATATACGAATTACTCATCTCAAAGGATTGCAATAAAAAAAATTTTTTTTAAATAAATTTAAAAAAAATCGAATATTTCTATTGAGTTTCAAATGTCTACAATAGTGAAATAGACGGGTAATTTTCATGAACACAAATAGTTGGAAACTTGCCTTCCCATATTTATGCAATTATGAGTGGGATTTTTTTTTTTTTTTTTATGCATCACCTCCCATCTATGAAATACTTGGAGGTTGGATTTCTTTGGTAGAATTCCTTTCATAATATCTTATTAAACCAAACAGAACCAATTAAGTTGAGATTTTTTTTCTTTATGCATTATTAAAATTAAATCTGCTAAGACCATTGGTCATGGGATTTAGTTTTTTTTGTCTCTTTGCTAATACTATGCAAACCTTAGAAATTGTAATTCCTTTCTTTATCCATCATTCTAAGATACATTTTGACCTTCATGAGGACTTGGATGAATTTATCATTCAGGTAAATTGTAATAAAACCAAATCATGGTATAAAAATTGCTGCCCTCTACCCATTAACGTGCCCCCCCCCCTCTCTAGAATCAGTCCTCACGACCATCTTTAGGTCTACAAAAACATTATTGCCATCAATTTTGGCAAGCAGCAATAATCAAAAGTTACATTGAAGGCAAGAATTCTGCATATTGGCATCTCCTGAGGTTAGGGCAGATTAAGATTTTCTTTACATTTTATTCTGAGATGTATGAAATCTTTTCCAAATTTGATCAAAATCTGATGAGAAATGGTGTTACTTATTTAATGGCAAAACACAATCTTGGAAACTTTTATAAACAAGTCATCAAACACAAGTTGCTTTTCATACACATAGATGGAAGAGGTTCATAGTTTTTCCAAATGACAAAAGCATTAAAAAAAAATAAAAATATAAAAAAATAATCTATCATTTCACAAAACTCCGAATTTCCGACTAATGGGACTACCTAATTCTTTAAAACAACACTAGTTTTAATTATAAAATGGAGCAGAGTTGTTCGAATACATACACCATCAAAGACAGAGTTCAAATCCAATCAAATCCACTAACATCATTGTGAAAGATATAAACCCATAATTCATCCTCAGTTTTTGAAGGAGTAGCAACTTGTGTTTAATAAATTGTATACAATGAAGTATTTATAATACATATTGTGTAAATATTAAATAACCCAAAAAGGGTCAATTAAGGGTAGTTAAACCGATAAATCATAGCAATGAAAAGAATACAAAAAGAGATTGAGAGTCAATAGTAAATGTTGAAATCACGTTTTCTGATCGTTTCAATCATTTCTGTGCATCTATCATGCTTGGTTGAAATCACGTTTTGTTAAACTCGTAGATGGACAGAAGTGACACATTTTTGAAATACACCATAGCATGCTTAGAAGAGGATCTGTTGGTCAGTTTAAAAATAAAAACATTTTAAACTTTAAATGCGTCACACATCTCTAGAAGAAACAATGTTAGTCGATTGTTACATAACGTAGAATTTTTGTCACTATGTTCAATATATCAAAGCATCTTTTATAATACACATCATAATCACGTTGACACACCGGTTCTGGTTGGTTGGTGTTTTTGTTTTACGGCATATCAACCTTTTTCAGGTTATTTAATGCCGAATCTAGTTATTTTGGAGGAACGATTTTTAATGGAGTATATTTTTTTTTTTTTACAAATCAGTTTCTATTTAACCGATAGTTGGGACCCTAACAGGTACTACCACTCCGGGTCAGAGTGAACCTGGGAGCAATGGCAATTAAAGGGTGGCTCCACACTCCCCAATGCCCGCAAGGTGGGGCCTAACCATAAACCACAAGTTAAGCAACATTGAGCCTGGTCAGTATGAGATGGGTGACCATTTGGTAATAGTAGGACATTGACACCTTTCAGCAAGAAGCTAACATCGTCAATCTCCCCCGACTGGGATATATATCCAACTGAGGACGGCTTCTGAATTTGATATTCTCTAGAAACTTCCTCATTTGCTGTCTAGAGTAAACGCTGCGCTTTTTAAGCATCTTCATAAGAGGATATGTCTGACAGTCTGGTATGCTTAAAATAATAACATCTTATTCACAAGTTTTATGTCAGTTGAAAAAAACATTTTAAAAACTACTAGTAGGAGTACCTGGTGCTGCCCAGGACCATAAAAAGCAACAAAATAGAAGAGGTTAAAAAGTCTAACATCTTTATAGTAAAAAACGTTGGTACTTGTTTATTTTAATCAAGACATTAAAAAATGAAAATATTGGAAAAAAATTATACTGTACGTACTTGTTATGGAATTAAGTTATCAGAAAAAAAAATCTCACCTCATTCGATCAAGTAGTTTTTTTTTTTTTTTTTTTTTTACAGATGAAAATCAAATTTTAATGAGATAGATCATGTCGAGGCCATCTTGCCTTTTGTGGACAAGGAGGGGCTGCCAGGGGAGATAACTCCAATCACCACTTAAAGTTTGTCAAAATTTGACAAGATTATTTTGAAACATGGATAGAAAAAAAAAAAAAAAAAAAAAAAAAATCGATAAACATTTTGTTTTTCACTTATTTTACAGTTTGTGTCCTTTTTTAATCCCTTTTTCATTGTCTTTTGTTAAACACTCATTCGTTTAAAAGGCACCCCCTCCTCGTTAGTGAAATAGGCAAGATGGCTGCGACATGAATGATCTCAGGAAAATGTGATTTTAATCTGTAAAAAAAAAAACAAAAAAAAAAAAACACTAACAAAACTACTTGATCAAATTAAACAATTCTTTTATGAGAACTTTTTTTTCTATAACGGGTATGTACAATATAATTTTTTCATTATTTTCATTTTTTAATGTCTTGATTTAACTAAACAAGTACCAAAACGTCTATATATACCTTTCTAAATCAGTCTATCTTTCTATCTTTTTGATTCCTGTCCCCCACCAATTTCCATTCTATTCTTCTGTTGAAATTAACCTTAGTCATTCATCTCCCCTTATATAATAGAAAACACTGGAAATGTCTGAAAAACTGACACCACAATGCAACCCAGCTTAATTGACCTTCACAAAATGATTTTCTTTTTCTAAATTTTAGATATTATACATACAGGGCAACATTGGTCAGGACAATACCAACTTTGGTGATTAATTTTGTAGGGTTTTTTTTTGTAACTTTTAGCTGGGCAACAAACACACAGGCACCTGCCCTCCGTAAAATAATAATAGATATCTATTTGTCAATCAGTCCGTTATCAAATAGCACGCTTTTAGATATGTGTACACATCTTTAGAAGCTATGATTGTTGGTTGATCAGTGTCATGCTTAAGTCTGAAATTACATTTTCATCGTTAAACATGCTGATTGGAAGAATGCATCTTAAAAAGGGATCTGGCGTCGATATAACCGAGAGAGAAGATAAACAAGCCAAGAACAAAAACCAAAAGCTCAAAGTGAGGAAGCCTTTGTACAAAAAAGATTTGTTTTTTGAAAGCAAAATGTTACTAGGAAAAGACCAGGAGTATCAAACAGTGAAACACCCACCATTAAACCATTTTTTTAGTGAAGTAAAAAAAATTTTTTAAAAAATGGAACATTGCAAAAAGTCAAATGTTATTGGAAAAACGTCACCACACAAAAGAAATGAACACCTTTCAGATTTGGATTATTTAAGAAATAAACACAAAAAACAAAAAAGGTAGGGCAGAGGGAAGGAAGGGGAACACACAAACACACACATAAAATAACGATTGTGAGTTAGACGCAATAATGTCAAGTTGGTAACCCAAATATTCAACTGGGATTTCAGAAATTTTACAAGCTCCAACTCTGAACTAAGAAATGTTCTAATAAAAATTTATGCAAATCATAATCTTCTTCAAATTATACAATGTATTATTTGAAGTGTTTTGCTTTTCCAGATAACAAGTTGCACATTTTTTCAAGCATGTTAATACTCGCCAAAGGAAAAGAATATAAAAATTCTTGGGTTATTTCAAGTGATGGTTAGAATCTTTTGGTTTTTAAAGATGAACATTTCTTAATCTGGACACAAAAGATTAAAAAAAAAAGAAAAAAACGTTTTTTTTTAACGATTTATGATCTGGTTGAACTAATTTGTTCAGTCATAAATAAATTACGATAACAGTATAAATAAAGTGGGAATCGATTCAAACGCGCCTTGTACATATTAGTTTAATATCTGTGTAGATGCCAGATACCTCCAGATTGCAACTGCTGATTGCTTACATTCAGTATGTTGTCATTCATCTCAGAGTAAAGGATTCCATTTTTTGTCATAAACAATCTTTTCAAGCACTCTGAATAATAATCAAGGTAAGTTTATGAACGCAAAAATTCTCAGTGGTATTTTAACTATTGAATTTCATAATTTTTCCAGTTTGAAGACAATCATAGTATCATTACCTTTTAAACTAACTAAAATTAACAACAAATAGTTTTTAATCATCTACGTCATAATAATTCAGGTCATTATGGGTAAAAAGCAAAACTCTTTAAATAATATATCGTATAATTATTATAAATTATGATTTGTTTGGTGTGGACCAGAGCGCGCTACACAATAAATCCAATTGTTTTATTGTCTGCCCAACACACCAATGACCGTTGTTATATCCTAGCTGGTACAAATGATATGTCAGAACAAAGGCAGATGATAGTATGTCAGAACAAAGGAAGTCAAAACTATATCAATAAGATTCATTGTAATATCGCATGTATTGGTGAAGTACTTTACCATTTATGCTGTCTATATGAAAATGCCAGTTTTTGATTATGATGAGTAATACAAGTCGATGTGAAGTTTATGCAATGTTGGACAGATTCAGTGAATGACTGGAGTAGGAGTCATGGAATGTTTGAAACAATTTGAACATTTTTGCAGCATTCAAATGGCATCCTATGTAGGAATTTAGTTAACGAGTAGAATGAACGCTTTAAAGAAGCTGTGATAAACCAACAACGTGCATCGAGAGATAATTGCAAAGTTTAGGAATTAGTAGAAACAACTATGAACGTGACAAGCTAATGAAAACAAGTAGTTAAAAACTGATTGTTACAAAAATTGGAAAAAAAAAGAAAGCAGTTCTCAAAATTACCGCAATAGCGTATATAACATGGTTAATAAAACTTGGAAAACAACAATTCAAAGCCATTTCATTTTGTTCTCATAAGATATTAAAAAAAAAAAAAAAAATAGAAAAAAAATTAAAAACAAATGCTTGTTTTTGATTTTTTATCCATGCCAGTTGAATTATTAGAAATCTCAGAGTTGTATTTATTAATTTTTTTTTTAACTTTACAAAAATTAGAATGAGAAAAAAAAAAAAAAAAAGTGGAAACAAAAATTCTTGCATGAAAAATCAGCAAAAAAAAAAAAAAAAAAAAAAAAACATGAAAAAAATTTCCAAACCTTTTTTTTTTTTTTATTTTTTTTTTTTTTTAGAAAGTTTGTTATTTGGACTGTTACTGAACGGCTCAAATTGAACAATTTTTATTTTTGCAAACCAAAAAGAGAGATGTTCCATCATAATATTATATATATATATATATATATATATATATATATATATATATATATATATATATATATAAAGTGTTCACTAAGTGTTAAGGTTAGAGTTCAATTAAAGCTGAATCATTTAAAAATCGATTTGAAGCCAAAAAATAAAGCCAATTTTTTTGTGTTGAACATTTTGCATTCTAATAAGTTTTAGATTAATATATTTTTATTTATGCAAAATATGTATTACTTTTATTTATATTATACTTAAATGTTTGGAAAATGCTGGCTTATTTGTCAACTTAGCAAATAAATGTTACATTGTTAATTGATTTATACTCTTTAATAAATTTCAGACAATTTCTTTTAGCATAGAATTTTAAAAATAAGTTCAACGTGTCATCCTACTTGAGAAACAGCTGCCAACAACAACAGAGCAAGTATTTGAGAGTAGAATGATAGTTTCAAAAATTTACTTGTAACAAGAAGAGCTGGTTGAAGAAAGTCCATAAAAAAGTCTGCATTAAAGTCTGTATTTCAACAGGGCTTAAGTAGGTTGCGGCGAGCTGATAAATGGATCACGTATGAGTTCGATGAATAAATGTTTCGGAAATCATGCATTCAAACAGTTTTGCACAGATGTTATTTGACAAACAAACAAAAAAACTACCTGCTATTCAAAGGTTTTTAATCTAGCTTTAAATATTCTTTTTAAATATATAACTTGCATTTATATATAACTTGCATTTCATATCATCAGCATAAATTAATTGTAATTTTAAAAGCTAATAGTTTCCACTGAATTTTCAAAATAGATAATTTAAGATATTTTAAGAACAGTTTTAGTATCCATTTTTATTAAATCTCTTTAATTTCTGTTATTATCAAAACTATTTTCATATGTGTGTGTGTGTAATATATATATATATATGAAAATAGAATAAAATTATAAATAAAATCAAACATTACCACACTATTCAAAAATTAGTTATGCAAATGAGGCATTCAAATACAAATGGGTCTTCGCTCTCTACTATAAAGTATTTCAAAAGACTATGTTGTATTACTGATTTACATAAAAAGGGAGCCGTTTTCATTCTAATGTACGTCTGATAAAAAGAACTTTTGCATTTATTGATTTAAATGACATTGTAAAAATGCAACCCCAGCCAAATATAAAAATTGGCAGCATAAAAATAATAGCATATATTTTTGTCAGTTGATAAAAATAAGCAATTCTGCAAACTGTAGTTTAAAGGACTTGTGGATTTTGATTTGCAAGAACATGACAAATTGATGCCTGTGTATTCAAAAACGTGCAGTCCCAATAACAAATCCCTTTTTTAATATGTGTTAAAAAAAAAAAAAAAAAAAAAAAAAAATGCATGAAGTAGTAGTAGTAGTAGTAACGACATTGGAAACTCTAAAATAAATGACAGATAGAAAATGAAATTTTGTCTGTGAGCGGCACACAACAATCGACTCAAGTGAGAGATTAATATAAAGTCCTTACACAAAAAAAAAAAAAAAAAGAGATTCACAGCAGATACGTTATGTTTCAGTAAAGTACGGGTGGGTGGGGCAGGAATAGGGGGACGGGGAACAGGAACAGTTCAAAATAAAAAAAAGACAAAAAAAGAACCCCCACCCCTAATTTTATCCTGAACTTGGGAAAGGGGAACAGGATCGTCAGCAGGGTATTTTGTCTTACCTGTTTTTGTACTGGATAATGCTGAAATGCCAAGGTAACTTATAAAGTAACTAAAAACAAAAAAAAACGTCCCAACATAAAAAGAAATAACGATCACAAACGACATTTTTATCTTTACCATCAGATAAAATCGTCTGCACGACTAAGAAAAAAAAAACAAACAAAAAAAAACAAAAAAACAATGGCGCTAAATAAAAAAAATAATTTTTAATGAACCCTAGAAAAAACTAATATTTATAAAATGCAGCCCCTTGTTCTAGTTAAAGAATGTCCTAATCTTTCCTATAAAAGTGATTTATTTCAACAAATCCAATTGAAAATAAAACTCTATACTAAGACCTTTTTTCTAAAAGATATTTTGGTGCTTGTTAAACTAAAATTGACAGATCAAATTTTAAAATTTTTATCAGTTTAAGTAAAAGCAATATTATCTACCTTATAATAATAACTTGTCATCTTGAAAAAAGTAATATATCCCAAAATAATGGTAATTCATCAAGTAGTACAACTGCTATTGTGTTTTTGTAAATATACGTCTATCGCTATCGGCGAAAAATTATGGCAGCCATTAAGAATGGGAGAAGCTGGTGGAAAAGGAAATAAGCCAAGTCAGTTTAGATGGAAAGAAGATAAGGAAGTCTGGCCAACTTTAATGTATTTAGATCCATTTTCCAAATCTCTGCAATTGGAACTCTGAAAAAACTGGTAAACTGACTTGGCTTATCTCCCTTTCTGCCAACTTCTTCCATTCCTAATGGCTTCCGTAATGTTTCACCAATAACAATACTGCTTTTTACAATAAAACACAGTAGTAGTTGTCCTACTCAATGAATTATCATAATTTTTGGATATATTACTTTTTTCGATGACAATAAGTTAAACATTATTTTTGCTTAAAACATGTATAAAAATTTGATTTGTCAACTATAGCTTAACAAGCACAAATGCATTTTACAAAGAATCAAATGACAAAATTTCTACAATATCGATTATATTAAAGTTTGATGTTTGTGCAGGTTATAGTTCAATTTTAAATAAATGCACTTAAGATAAAGACATAATGTATGCGTCAAGTTAAAATCAGCAAAAAATTATGAAAAATGATTCAGTAGAACAATAATTACAAGTAACAATAAAATTTATCAAATTTACTTTTACTGAATTTCTTCTTGAAGAGTTCTTTAAGTCCAGGAGACATAACTGCAATCTATAATTTTGACAAAATAATGATCTTCCTTGCTTTCAAGTAAAATCTACCATTTCAAAATAGAAAATGGTGGATTGCTAATATGTTTATTTTATTTTTTTCTTTTAAATACTTCTAATCAATTTTCATAATTTTGGAATTTTTACTAAGTTCAACATGATATGTAAGTATGTAATATTGTTTTTACCTAAAATTCATTTTTTGTTTTGATTGAAACCCTGTAACAAGATTAATCACTTTTCTGGAGTAATAATTAACGAGGAATTCAATGATAGTAATTATTATTCAATGTGAGCGATTAAGTTTCAGAAGTGTGCAATAAAATTTAGTAAAAAGAAAAACAAAAAAAAAACGGTGTTTGATTGTCACGAATAACAGGATGAAAAGTGTTTTTAACTTTGACAATCGATGAAAATATCTAAACAATTGTATCCAGTTTGATTGTGCATTTATTGTAAGCGACTATCAAGAATGTCAGAAATTTAGTGTTGTTTGTAGATATGTTAGAATTGTGTTTGTAGTTGTGTTTGTAGATATGTTAGAATTGTAAATTTTGCTGGTAAGTCTAATCTTGAATGATTAGTTGTAATAACAAAACAGCTGTCTGTAGATGACTACATCTTATATAAGACATACAAAGATAAATACCATTTTTATATTAGAACCTATTTAGATAAAATAAAACTCAATATAGTAGACGTTCGTATATACATACATAGATTTTTTTTTGTTCATGCTAAAACAATCTAAATAAAATTGAAAATTAACTGATGACGATCAAAAAGATTTGAAATGGACCACAAAAGAAAAAAAAAAAAAAGACGTAGATCCATACTAAATCAACTACAACCTTATACTTGGAAGACCACTCACAAAGAAAATGCAAAAACTAAAAATAAAAAAGTGGGAAGACTGTAGTCTTAATCAAACATGCTTTGATATATGAAAAGAACAAAAAATTTAGACTAATTCAATAAAATATATTCAAATAAATTAGCCTGACAAAAAAGAGGGCAGCTATTAAAAATATGCTGAATAAGACAAGGTCAGAGCTGGTCCATTTTGTAAATCAGTTTGGTGATCGCACTAGGAAGACACCCAAATTAACTTAGATGGCTGAACAAGTAACCATTTTATTTTGCTATGATGTATGCCATTTGAAGATTTGAAATTAGGTAACCACCAAGAATGTAAAAAATTTAGCACTGTACCCATAGATTTATATTAGAACAGAAAAAAACTTGTAGAAATGACAGTCGATTAAATGGGTGGATACACATAAAAGATGGAGAAAATGGCTATTTGAAAAGCAAAAACAAAAAATGGTTGGAATATTTCTTTAAAATACTTAGATCAAATAAAATATTGGAGATAAAACAGAGGGGGGTAAAAAAAATAAATAAAAAGTAACTTTTTCTTCTTTTAAAAATTAAAAAGAAAAAGTACCGCAACAACAAGAATACTAAAAAAAAATTTAAATATGCATATTCTTTGTACAGAGTGATTATTAAATTCTAAATTACCTAATTAAAAAAAAAAAAAAATGATTAAGAAAATATATCTTATCGTGGAAAACTGACAATTCAATTTTAATGTGTAGACATACAAATAAAATAATTTACTTATCATAGCTAGAAAAAAAAAAAATAAAAGCTTAGGAGTCGGAATAAGTGAAGTTGTGAGGCGGGATTGAGAGGCAATTTGTCCTTACTGACCTTTCATTGATGTTTTCAGCCTTTTTGTTGATCTTATCAGCAGCGTAGTTGTTGTCCTCAATTAACCTTTGGGCAAATTGCAAAACGTTGTTGATCTTCTCATCGTTTGCATCCATCGTTGTAATAAAGGCTTCATGTTTCTTGATGAGGTTCTCGGCAGCTTCCAGAGAGTTCTAGTAGAACGAACAGGGGGGGGGGATAAAAAAAAGGAAAAAAAAGGAAATTAATAAAATAAAAAACATAATAAAAAGACAAATTAATACCCTTCCCTCATACAAAATAGTCACAGATTCTGCTCCAGTATACTTACTCCTTTGAGAAAGTAGATACAAGAAAGTCAATTTTCTTTTTTTTCTATTCAGAGACATTTTTGGAGACAATGCCTTTGTTAGGATTATTATAATTACTATTCTCATGCGTATTATTTCGATTCTACCAACTACCGTTTTCATTTTGAGTGTTATTCGCACAACGTTTCAATCGATGTAACTTCTGACCTTCTTCAAGTGTATCTTGTCGAAATCAGGAATCTGCACAGAATTTTCTGAGTTCAACAAAATATAAGAAGGTCAAAGGTTACATCGACCAAAACATGTGAAAATGACATTCAAGATGAGAACAGTAGTCGGAAGCATCCAAATAATCCAAATCATCAATCCTCATCTCAAAAATTCAGAAATGTAATTCTATTCTCATCTTAACCGTTCTATTCACGTTTCAGCTGACAAAACTCCAATCTTCTCCAGGCATATCTTTAGCAAGATTGAACCATCAATCTCTGGAAGACTGTCACTTAGAACTGATTGTTGGCCAAAACTTATGTGCTAAATCTACGTTACTGTCTTCTGAAGTAGAAGACTGTAATCATTACAACCGACGACAAGAAATAACATAAAATTAACACTTTTATCCAATCACGGCTATAGATTCAATCGTGATTTGCATTCGCTACAAAATGGTCGAGGATGGTAGGAAAAGTTTTTCAATGATTTGTTTTTGCAAGATTAGATTGTTGGTAAGTAAACAATAGAATGAGACGCATACAAGAGACAACAAATAAATGATGGCAACAAACAATACAGTTATAGACTGGAAAAAAAAAATGGATAAGTTTGGACTTTTTTTTTCATGTAAAAAATTAAATATTAAAAAAAGATAAAAATTTGTTTCAAACTTTATTTTTGATAAACAAAGAAATTAAATATCAATAGTAATTTTTATTTTAAATAGCTAATAAACAGTTTATTTTAGCAACTTATTTAATCTTTAACATCTTGTAGAAAATATTCTAGAACCTTAATATTATTAGAAATGTTTTAAATTATGTTGTCACTTTTAGAAATATAGCTATGAAACTTAACAGTATAACATGAAAATTTATTTGTTATCGATACCAGTGGTTGGAGAGGCTTCTTGTAATTGTAAAAGGAGAGCAGCTTAGTCTTAGTAGCATTCAATGTTAGCATCCATTTACATCCCTATTCCATTATAGTCTGGAGGTAATTTTCTAACGATTCAGTTCAGTGCATGTTATAGAGCATTGTATCATCAGCAAATATACTCCTGTCGAACACAATATTATCGAGGAGGTCACTGATGAATATCAAATAATAGTGGTCCAAGAATTGACTCCTGAGGCACTCCTGCATTAATGTTATGCTGCTTGGATGACCGCCCATCAATGACAACTTGGATGGTCCTATTGTCTAAAAAGGATCTAGTTATATTTAGTATTCATCCAGTTATACTGTATGATTTAATTTCCAGCCCTTCATGTCAGACTTTGTCAAAGGCCTTAGATATATCGAGGGCTACAGCTCTGGCTTCACCCGCCTTATCCAGTGTATGGTATATGTGTTCCGAGATGACTTAGAATATTTGCAGTAGAACAACATTGCCTAAATCCGTATTGTTTGTCAGAAAGATTCGCTTTAGCAAGGTAGTGGGTTAGGAAGATTTTTACAAAGAGAGCGAGATAACTGATCAGGCGATAATTGAGAGGGTCAGGCTTTTCGCCAGAATTCTTGCACACTTGTACCATGGAGGCCATCTTCCAGCTATTAAGAAAGCAAGATTCAGCAAGGCATTTGTTGTAGAGTTTGAAACGTATGGGGGCTAGCTCAGCTGAGCATTTCTTAGTATAGCAAGGATGAGATCAGGCCTACACAACTTGGAGGTGTCTAAGTTTTTTATGATACCGCAGACATGAGAAGGGTGATTTTCAGATCATTAATTGTGGCTTCTGTCTGCATAGGGAAATTTGAGAGGGAGTTGTTTGTTGGCTCTAGGGTGGAGGTGGAAGTGAATCGCCAAGCAAGCAGTTCCGTCTTTTCAGTTGCCATGCATACGACCTTCTGGCTGTTGGATAGTGGGGAATTACTGATTGTTCTCTATTCACTACACTATTATAAATTTTCAAGAAATCAAGAGTTCCTATCTTTTGCGATTCTATGCGTTCCCTGGTTATTTCAGCATGCTTTCTTTTAGATGCGGTTATTTCACCCTTACAATGATTTCTAGCATCTATAAATTTTTGCTTATTTGCATTTGACTTATGACGTACGAACCAGCAGAGTGCATGCTGTCTTTGTGCAATGGCAGCTGCACAATCTGTAGTGAACCATGGGGGTGAGTGGGGGCGTGCTATAATACTTCCACGCATGAACATGTGCTCCAATGTCCGCTTTGCATCATCCAGTTGTCTCATTGATACAGTGTTCAGCAGGAAAAGAGACGATATTGGCCCATTGGGTATCTCTGATATGTTCTCTGATGGCTCCCCAGTCACCCCTTCGTAGTACCTTGTCATTTTGAGCAATAGCTCCTCACTTTGGGGTTTAAGTACAATGTCTACTGATACCACTAGGTGGTCTCCGTTTCCGAGTGGAACACAATCCTCACATACTGCGGTAAGGAATAGGTCTAGAAGTGAAACTTGTTGGTGGTCACTATCTGGGAGACGGGTTGGGAGCATGACTGTGTGTGAGGGAATGGGCTATAGAGAAGTTATAAGTAAAACGTCCAGCTGCATATAGCAAATTGATTTGTATATCTGAAATGATTAAAAACTGTCCTCAATCAAAAAAATCCAAGATGGATTCCTTAATTTTTTGAGAATAGATAACAAGGGAGATAAGTATGAAACCATAATATAAAACCAACGGAGATAATTTTGGGGGAATAATGTTGAAATCCATTTCACTATAAATAATAAGCAATCAGAAATTAATACATTTAAATCCTATGACACATCATTAATATATCAGAGCAATTTTTTAAAAGCAGTAAACAAATTTGTCACACACAAATATCACAAATGAAAAAACAAACACAAACAATAACATTAATGGCCACTTGACTAACAATTGCTAACAAGGCACAATATGAATACATAGCCAAGGTAGAGTGATTCAACTTTGGAAAGGCATCAAGTTGAATTTCAGAAAAAAGACTGTACTTTTGCAATTGAAAAAAAAAAAAAATATGCACAGAAGTTTTGGTGGCTCCAACAGTTGAGAAAGAATGACAACACCTACATTCAATCAGTTCATTATAGAAAGGAGAAAATTGTGAATTATGTTAAAGAAAAGACAAAAGATGGTTTAAAAATAAATTGGTTCAGTTGAGGGCAGCTCAGATTAAATAAAGAGGCATCAAAATGTAAAATATTCAGTAAAAGGTTCAAGTAAGGGGAGGTAATTTGAAATATTAAAATTAACAAATTATCTCGAATTGCAAATAAAATGTTCCGTATTTAATGATAAAGATATTTTTATGTATAATAATTATGAGTATATTTATGTCACAGTCAATTACAGTTTCGACAAATATATTTAATTGTAAATTTATAGTGAGGTTAAGTAAAAAAAAAAAAAAAGAAAAATTAGGATATGTGTTAACGAGATGGATAGATTGATAGTATAATAACGAGGAATATTATAAGTGAAAATATCCAGGAAACAGTTATTCTTTCTCTTTTGTCCAAAAAAATTGATCATAAATTTGAAGACCAAAAGACAAAATAGGGAGAGAAGCGAGAGGCACAAGGCTGTCCAAAGTAAGCCCAACATCCATTTTCTTTCTGTTTTCTATTGAAATCAGAATCACAGAGACTGCAACATGGTGCCCTTACCATTCAGGTAACAAAATCTTTGCCAGAACAATATTTCATATTTATAAATGCGTATATATTATTTTGGGGGTCATTTGTTATTGTTTTTAGCAACAGGAACAAAGCATATCAGACCGATCATTTCATAGCATTTGCCAGAGGAGTAGACATGAAAAGGCCCCAAACTTTTTGATGACTTAAACAAAATCGGTGATGATGTCCTCTGGTGCCGAGCAAGGAGTACAGATGATAAGTACTCAGTTTATATAAAAATTTTTGTACAACACTGTTTACAAATGAAAATGGCTTTATCCATTAAAAAGTCATTTTTTACAGGAAAAAGAATTCAAAACCGATTCATATTTCATTATAAAATAGAGTTTTATAAAATAATTATTCTAATTTATTTGCAAATTCAAGTCATCGTAATTACATTGAATCTTAATTAGAAATTAAAATTTTTAAGCAAACATTAGTTTGAAATTGAAACAAAATTAGAGAAAAAACAAAAAACAAAAATAGAGTTAATTTAATAACAAAAAAATAAAAAAACAAAAACACTTAGATGGTTAAGAATGGAGGAGGGATAAAATATGGATAAGAATTCAATAAAATATTAGTTGGTGAGAGAAACAGAATATATTCAAGAAATGCATAGCAGGGTGAACAATGTCTAAACAACAAAACTTTTCAATCATGGAGAAGGAGAATGCCTTTATGCCTTTTGGGACATTTTAGTTTAATAACTCTAGATCAAATTTTAACGACTAAAAAAAAAAAAAAAAAAAATTCTATGAAAATTTAAAATTTCTAAAATAAATTTAACCGATGAATCGCATGTGCTTGTATGTTATGCATATTCCATGCAATTTTCTAATGAAACAATGGTTACATAATCACTAACCACATCCTAACCATAGCTGAAGGGAGGACATATAGATTCAGGTCTTTACTAATACTTTACTGATGAGGGAGCACAATGACATATACACAATCCGATATATAATTAGAATATGCAGAACAATTTCACCTGAAAATTTCAAATAAAACCTTCAAAACCATCTTATGATGATTCACACATTAAAAAAATGAAGTCTTCTTTGAATGATTATTTAAAAGTGAATCTATTATAATAGGAAAGTTAAACTAATTTTATAGGAAGAGCAGAATGCAGAAGTTGGGGAGCTGGGTCGCGCAGTAGAGGGACATATTTTTAAACATTATTTAAAAAGAAAAAAAGATATTCTGATGAATTTTTTATAAGTGATTGGAAAATAAACAGTGTGATATTGAATGGTTATGGAAATGAAAAAGAAGAGAAAGATGGTAAGGACGAAGAGAAAGACGAGAAATAGAGCGAGGAAGAGGAAGAACAAGTGCAACAAAACAGCATATGAGTAGATAAAGAGAATAGAAGAAATTAATCTGAAAGAGAAGGTTAAGAAACCTCAAAGACGAAAGGAAACAAAGAAAAACTGACATCGGCACACACAAATTATCAGCAACAACATCAACAAAAAAGTGAACAATTTGGGCAGCAAACAATCCTTCATACACATTTGGTTGAAAATGACTAACATGGATTATCGTTGTTGGCATATGAATGTAAAAATTAGCATCAAAATAACCAATTTATTGGAGTTAAAGAGTGCAGAAAAGATCAGTCAAGAAATACTTCAATAAAGTTATTTGCAGAGAAATACAAAACTCTTGATAATGATTAGTATGTATGGATGAAAGTGCCAAGATACTAAAACTTTTCTGTGGCCATTACTCAACAAAAAAAAAAAAAAAAAAAAAAAAAAAAAGGCCCTGTAGCAGTTATTCACCATTTTCAACCAAATGTGTAGGATATATATTGAAACCTCTCAAAAACGGTTGCTTAGATATGATCCCAAAAACAACTAGAGACAGCAGACTTTTTACATGTAAAGTGCTCAATATCTTTTTGGATAGAGCTTTATGGCAATGATAAATAATAATTTGGCTTACTTGAATACTTTACTGCAGTTTCAAGGTTTATCCATTCCTCAGTCGTGTATTAACACGTCGAAGTCATTTAAAAACAAATTCAAATGTGTTTTTATACTCCATTCCCCTAAACAAAGCATATTGCCACTTAGAAGATAAGGGGCTGCTATTTTGGATTGTGTTATCTAACAGGAGACTGTCGAGAATTGAGCAACAAGACATCCGTTCACAAAAGATCTAAATTTCTGCAGGTTAGTACAGTCAGGGAAGCAGAAAATGGGGAGGGAATCCTAAAGCCTAACAGGAAAGAAACTATTAGAGAAGGCTTTCCAGCATCTAAGAACCTCAACAGTGAAGGGAATTCATAGCATATTTGTTTGTATTGCATGTGTTGAAATACTTCTGAGAAATGGATAAACTATTACGTGTTCAGATAAGGCAAAGTTATTATTTGTCATCGTTAGATTTATAGTAATTAGAATAATAGATGACAATAAATGGAATGAAATTACAATCACGTTATTTTGCCATAGTATTTAATGCCATTGCTGCAATCACATAGCATTATTTTGATCTGATAAAAAAATAAAAATAAAAAAGGTAATGAAAATTAGTAATAACTGAAAATATACAACTAAATTGTTTGAAGCGTTAATGGTTTTTAGTGAAAATATTTGTGTTTAAGTTTTACAGATGAAAAGCAAGAAAACTCAATCGATTCCACAGAATGGATGAAATAAATTATCTTTAGAATCGTCATGACATTTGGGGGTTTTCTACATCATATCTATTATCAATCGTGCTCTCTAAATGGAATTACCTCAAAAAGTACTCCACATCCAATTCGCATTTACCAAATTGTTAACAAATGTGAAAGAGCCAACACCAAAGGTTTTTAGTTTTGTCATTTTGGTATACGCGTTTGTTAAAGCAGTGATAACACATTTAGTAAATGTTATACATGTATTGTTAAAATAAAATGTTATACATGTATTGTTAAAATAAAATGTTATACATGTATTGTTAAAATAAAATGTTATACATGTATTGTTAAAATAAAATGTTATACATGTATTGTTAAAATAAAATTTTAAAAAAAACTTCATTTAATCATGTTTCATTGTACAAAAATTACAACTTTTTAGTCTTTTTTCAACTGCTTTTCACAAGTACTGATTTTTTTTTCTTGTTTTTACCAAATAAAATGATGAAAATTTCCAATGTTTTTATTTTCATTTGTCAGTCATTTAACATCATAGCAGTCAAAGGTTAACAATGATTCGGCCATAATTGGCAACTTCACTTTAATATTATGACAATTTTTATTGTGCATATCAATTATCAAGTTCCTTGGGAATGTTTGAAAGCAATACAACATATGAAAACAAAAACATTGAAATATCAATTAGACATTTTCTTCATTCCATCAGTTAAAAAAAAAAAAAAAAAAAAAAAAAAGTGTACTCAGAGGCTATAAAAATTTACTGCGAAAAAGACTAAAAGAGTTACTGATTGGTCTTATACAATATCACAAGCCGAATGTAAAAATAAATGATGGAAACAGTGGATAGAATTATATATATATATATATATATATATATATATATATATATATATATATATAAAACAATCAACTGATGCACTTATATTTCATCCTTATAAATAACTTCATCAGAAATAAGAGAAAAAAAATGCTCTTATAATTTACAAAAGTTCTTAGATATTTGAAAAAATGGCTGAGATGGGTAGGGGTAGAGAGAGAACATCTTGTCTCCTTTTACTTCTACCCACACCTCTTTCGAATGCATATCATTTTTGTAAATGATAAAACATTTTGTTTTTACAATAGACTAACCACGTGACAACACCATAATGATAGGTAGTGGTGAAAATTTGGTAAAATTTGACTATTTTAGAGGATGGCTCAAGAACTTGCTTACATTGAACAGGACTATGTTATAGTCAGTTGGGAAGTAACCCCACAGTATTGTGTTTCACAGAGGGATAATTCTAGAAATAAATTTGCTCATGAAATTCTTTTGTAGTTTTAGGTACAGATACAGAGTGGGGGAAATTGTTGACAGTGATTGTTCCTATTTACTTGCCTCCCCATGAGGGCAGGGTTAGACACAAAGTCGGTTTTTAATGTGGGGAAAATCCAGCTACCCAAAATGGGGAACTCTGGATAGGAACAAAAATAAAAATTGTCTCAGTCATGAAGGATTTCTTCTCCCCTGACCGAGGACAGAAAAGGTGAAGTTATAGCATCAGAACAGATATTATACTGCGATGTTGTCGACAGTGATTGTAGCTAAATGAGTATTTATTGTGAATGTTTTGAGGAGGGGGTGGCATATTTCTGATGAAGCCTTTCGATAAGAAAAGGAAACTTTTTAAGTCTCGTCATAAGTTGATTTAATTATATTGCTTGGTGAACAATCCACTTTTTTTTAATTTATTTTTACATTTTGTTCAAGTGTAAAACTTTATATAAAAATTCTTTTTTAAATTAAGAAAAATGTAATTTAAATAAGTTAATAGAATTTTCAAAAAAATTAGATATAAAATAAAAATATTATTGGATAGCAGCAATGGTGTTTCTATAAAATGGACCCGTGATGGTAGCATCAAGCTAAGTTAGCATGCGTTCTACATTGGTTTTTGAACACAGCAGCAGCAGACATTGAGTTACCTGCTTGTCAAGTCCGATGGCACTCTGTGTAACAAAAAACAGTTTATAGACACAGATTGACTTGCAGACACAACAGGAAATTGGGATGCATCGGGGAGGGGACGAGAAAAATTTTTTTTTTTTAAATCAAGAAAAGGGTATACAACAAAACATCCATAAAAAATCAAAAACAAGGAATCCATTTTGTTTAATGTATATGCACGGATATTTATCATTCATGGATTAATAAATATCCGACATATTTAATGGAATGCTTGGAAAGAATACAGATTGTATTTAGCAAGAAGACCATTTATCTTTGCTTGAAGCACTTGCCTGTCTAGCTATACTAAAAAGCTGTGATACAACAAATTTATCAGTGAATAACAACATACACTCTCCTCCATGGGTTGAGCACTGTGGTAAATGAAATCGCCAATTACCATTAGAGAATGCAAAGCTCTCCATAAAACTGAATGGAGTACTTTGCAGTGCTTGAAAGAGCTTATATAAACATTGAGATTTCATTAACTTGTGGCTTATGTTTGACGATTGAATGGTTAGAATCACTATCAATAAAAAAAAAAAAAAAAATGGTTGAGTTTCTATCCTGGCTCAAAGTGCTTGTCTGTCTAGCCACACTGAAGAACTGACAAAATAAAATAATCTATAAAAGTCTATGATTTTTGGAAATTTTCATTTTTTTCATTTTATTTGTTTCTAAATTAATCTCTTACAATTGTTACACTTAGAATTAATATTATAATCATCAGTTGTTTATCATGTTTCAGAAGTATACAGGGTGGAACGATGTTGCCCTAGAAAAGACAACATGATTCCATTTCCATTTGATGAAAACACATTTTCTTTTTTTGTTGCAGACCATCTACTAGATGGCCAAAGTGACAATGTTCAACAAGCAAGATTGGAGATGCGCTGCTGTACAGCTTATGCTTTCTACCGATAGAAGTTATGACAACAGGACCATTGCCAGCACCCTCAAAATGCATCACTGGATTGACACAAATAACAGGGACATGCCCAAGGTGATGAAAACAAAGTTTCCGGCCACGGTTTTGGTCTTTGGTGTGGTTTCAAGTGAGGGCCACATCATGCCACCTCACATTTTTGAAGTCAGCTTGAAAGTCAACACCAAAGTGTACCTGGATGGTAGCAGGACTCGACACCAGCCAACAAGTCCAAAGGTCAGAAGGAGTGCTACAACTTTGCACCCTTCTCTCACTGGCCCGCCCTCTTTCCCGAGGGACTACTTCGTTTAGTCATATGTCAAGAACATTACCAACATGACCTCCCATAACATCAAAGATAGTTTGATTGCTGCCATCTGCCGAGCTCTTGCCTGCACTTGTGAAAAAGGCATGCTCCTAATTCTGGACCCATATATAACGCAGTGATTGAGGCTGAAGGCAGCTACATTGAATATATATCAGCTCTACTACATAATCAAGTTACCTAAATTGATTTTTTTTAATAAAAGTTTTAAAATAAAGCAGTAGTATTGTTTTCTTTAGGGCGACAAATTTCATCGTTATTCCACCCTGTATTTTACAACCGTACCTACTCAGCATGTCTTGGGAGAGTTTTTTGGTTTTAGTTCTTGCCCTTCTTTCCTTTTTTAAATTGCATGAAAATGTCTAATTTCCTTGTAACTCTTTAATATTAATAAAGGAGAAGCTAAGAGTCACAGGTACCAAACCAGCAAGCAAGGCAATAAATGCTGATTACATAATAGAAGCCAATTAACACATCTCGATTTAATGGTACTACTCCCGTCTTCATAGCTCTTCAATTTTTTTTTTCAAGTTAAAAAATAGGATGCATTACTTTTTGAACCACCCTTGTATATAACGGAAATTTATATCAACCTTATATATAAATTGTGGTCTATAAACCAAACACAAAATAAAAAATTTAGAACCCCTGAGGAACTTAACTTTCAGGTTGAATTATATAGTTGGGATAAAATTTAAAAAAAAAGGTCTTCCTGTTAAATAAAATGTACCTTCTTTCTAAACAAGTCCTACGCATACGCACACACGTGTACACACTGGCTAAATTAAGTCATCGTAACATTTTGTCCTTTAATCTTAAGTTGAAGATTTGATCAGTGTGATAGCCACACCAAAAAATAGACCATTAGAAAAACTGTTAAAAAAAAAAAAAAGACACATATTGTAAATATGTAAATAACTTATACAATAAAGAAATTTTAAATGTTGCTATTTATCAAAAAGTGAGATTCAAAAGGTTTTTTTAGAGTTAATTTTAAGCATTGTAATATTAATTCATTTTCGTTTTGAAAGAATTTAACAATGCAGCAACTAAATATGGTCGCTGGGAGGGAGGGGGGGGTATATGCCAGCAGCATTCACCCTAGGCAGGTTGAGCTTTCTTCAAAAAAGGAAGGTTCATAGAAATATCCAATTTACATATGTGTGTGTGTGTGTGTGTGTGTGTGTGTGTGTGTGTGTGTGTGTGTGTGTGTATGTGGACCGCTTGTAAATTGGATATTTCTATGAACCTTCCTCTTTTGAAGAAAGCTCAACCTGCCTAGGGTGAATGCTGCTAGCATACCCCACCCCCCCATCCCAGTGATCATATTTGCTTTGAAAATTATGGTTAATAATTTTTTCATGATTTACTATTTTTTTCTATCAATTTAAAGCGATGCAGTCCTATTATTTAGGATTGCCTCTTATCAAATGTGCCCGAGAAACGTGCATACATTGGAACATCCAATTATATACACACATTTTCTGATCCGCTAACATTCTACATATCGTCGAAAAAATATTAAGTGATAAAAACATTTTTTAATATAAAAAAGGTGCCAATCGCTATACTGTCTTACTGCTTATATTTCCCTTTTTTTTTTTTTGACTTTACATCTTTGAGTATATATTCATTATTTATTGAGCTTTATCATGTCAAGCGTTGTTGGTTTTATGCCGGCACAACAAAATTCTTTCATTTATATTATTTCTTTATTTTCTAGATGTTAGAACTTATACTAGAAACAAACTTTCTTTAGGAAGTTTTTGATATTGTCTTTTTTTTTATTGTTCACAAAATATTCATCTTAGATTTACAAATTGAGTAAAGAAAGAATATTCCAATAGATCAAAACATCAATTATGACTCGAATCAGAAATATAGAAACTTATTTTGAACAGAAAACTTCTGTGGTTTTTAGCTGGTTTTATTTAGCCAGTGTGATTAAATTCAAAAACGTATAAAGGAAAAATTGGGGAAAAGATGGAAAGATTAATAAAATAAAAGACATTAACAACAACAAAAAAAAAAACAACAACAAAAAGTGAATGTGCAATAAGAACATGAAAGGTATACAAGAAATATTTTTTTTGTGAAGAAAATTTTTTTAAAATCTAGTTCATTTTTTTTTTTTAATCTACTTCATTTTTTTTTTAATCTAGTTCATTTTTTTTTTTAATCTAGTTCATTTTTTTTTTTAATCTAGTTCATTTTTTTTTTTAATCTAGTTCATTTTTTTTTTTAATCTAGTTCATTTTTTTTTTAATCTAGTTCATTTTTTTTAAATCTAGTTCATTTTTTTTTAATCTAGTTCATTTTTTTTTTAATCTAGTTCATTTTTTTTTTAATCTAGTTCATTTTTTTTTAATCTAGTTCATTTTTTTTTTAATCTAGTTCATTTTTTTTTTAATCTAGTTCATTTTTTTTTAATCTAGTTCATTTTTTTTTTTAATCTAGTTCATTTTTTTTTTTAATCTAGTTCATTTTTTTTTTAATCTAGTTCATTTTTTTTTTAATCTAGTTCATTTTTTTTTTAATCTAGTTCATTTTTTTTTAATCTAGTTCATTTTTTTTTTTAATCTACTTCATTTTTTTTTTTAATCTACTTCATTTTTTTTTTTAATCTAGTTCATTTTTTTTTAATCTAGTTCATTTTTTTTTAATCTAGTTCATTTTTTTTTAATCTAGTTCATTTTTTTTTTAATCTAGTTCATTTTTTTTTTAATCTAGTTCATTTTTTTTTAATCTAGTTCATTTTTTTTTAATCTAGTTCATTTTTTTTTTAATCTAGTTCATTTTTTTTTTTAATCTAGTTCATTTTTTTTTTTAATCTAGTTCATTTTTTTTTTTAATCTAGTTCATTTTTTTTTAATCTAGTTCATTTTTTTTTAATCTAGTTCATTTTTTTTTAATCTAGTTCATTTTTTTTTTAATCTAGTTCATTTTTTTTTTTAATCTAGTTCATTTTTTTTTAATCTAGTTCATTTTTTTTTAATCTAGTTCATTTTTTTTTTTAATCTAGTTCATTTTTTTTTTTAATCTAGTTCATTTTTTTTTTTAATCTAGTTCATTTTTTTTTAATCTAGTCCATTTTTTTTTAATCTAGTTCATTTTTTTTTTAATCTAGTTCATTTTTTTTTTAATCTAGTTCATTTTTTTTTAATCTAGTCCATTTTTTTTAATCTAGTCCATTTTTTTTTAATCTAGTCCATTTTTTTTTTAATCTAGTTCATTTTTTTTTTTAATCTAGTTCATTTTTTTTTTTTAATCTAGTTCATTTTTTTTAATCTAGTTCATTTTTTTTTTAATCTAGTTCATTTTTTTTAAAAATCTAGTTCATTTTTTTTTTTTTTAAATCTAGTTCATTTTTTTTTTTTAAATCTAGCTCATGGCGTGATTTTCCTCAGAGAATCTTACAGGTTGTGATCGAAACCTTAAGACATTTTATTTGTGCAGAAAGAAAAAATCTTTTTCAATATTTCTATTTTACATTCATACAAAATGGGGAGGATAATTTTGTTGTATATAAAAAAATGGAAATAATAAACTGGGAACATAAACTTTTTTTTTAAGTTTCAATTATAATTATTTCAAAATTGACTGAAATAAAAAAAAATGTTCAAAGTGGAGGTGAAAAAGCTGCAAATGACAATTTGAATATTTTGAACATTCAATTTTGAAGAGAAAAAATCTTTTCTAAAAAAGGGGGAAAAAATGATTCGAGGCAGCTGAAGCCAAAAGATGAATGAAAATGAATGAAGCTTTTTTAAAAAAAATAAAAACCTGAAATGTTTATTCTTGATTTAAAAAGTGAATTAAAAAGAAAAAAAAACATTGGATTGCAAAAGCCATACAGTGTTTCTTAAAAAGAATTGTTTTAAAAAGCACAAGTACCCCCACCCCCAATCACTACACCTTGAATAATAATGCACAGATAAAGATGTTTGCTTGCAAAAACCAATGAAAAACAAAAAAAAAACAAAAAAAGATTTGCAAAAAATTGCAATAGTTCTCCAATTTGTAAGTTATTTTCAGCATGGGGTAAGTGTGAGAGAGAGAATTGTTCCAAGTTTACAAATTGTGAGGGAAAGAATGTTCTGTGCTAATATTTGAATCACGTATAAAACCATTAATTACAATTTCTTTTTTTTATTTTTTTTTAACTATTTTATTTTATTCACATCAAACAGGGAATATTAGCGCTTAAGTATGACAGGATACTGTAATAGAAGTTAGATTTAGGTAGGTGGAGCAAGAAAATGGGGTCAACAGTATTGTTTCATGTAAATAAATATTAATCCTAACATTTGGGGGATTTTGAGCAAAAATTGATAAAATTTTTTTAAATAATTGCTAAACGTTGTTTGGAGACATTTTAGAAACCTCTCCTCCCTAACCTGCCACGGAATGTCGTTTCAGATGAACAACATCAGAAATAAAGTTGAATTATTTCCCAAACTAAAGTGATTAATAAAAAAAAAGATACAATAGTAAAAAACACACAAAGAGCTACCATTTTATTCCTTCGACTTTAAAATAAAGCCATGTCTAAAGCATTTGCTGATCAGAACGAAACAGTTTTGTAAGCAACATAAAAAATGCGGTGATGCTGGCATGCAGCTGATTTGTTGATTAAAAACAAGAAAACAATACGAAAATTCATCGAGTGGAACAACTGCTTTTGTGTTTTTAGTTAAAAAGAAAAAAAAAGTCTATCGCTATAGACAGCAAATATTGCACGGCATGAACAAGTAATCTAAAATATTCATTTCAGAGTTATGTCCCCTGTGCACAGACTCCTACTGCCTACTTTATAACGTCTAAGGAAAACGCGATTTTACCCAATTTTTGGTAAAAATTACTTTTAACTAGAAATAAATTTCTACTAGATGATTTTTCATAATTTTTGGATATATTACTATTTTCTACATAATTAAATACGTAATATTGTTTTTGCTTAAAACAACATCTTTAGAAAAAAAAAAATCCGTTAATTGTATCTTAACAAGCAGTAAAGTCGGATATTCATACAATTCCAACACAGCACAATGTATAGATGAGAAAATATACAAAGATATTTGAAAGACTTGAAATCACAACACAACATCCTGGTTCTTGTGCTGACTAGTTGATAGCTTGTCTAGGTATAACCTCTACAATTATCATAATTATACAACATAGAATAAAGAATAACATTTGGATAAACACGGGTTGCTATGAAAAAAAAAAAAAAAAAAAAAAAATGGTGCCTTTCCTAAGAATTTTTATATGTAATCTGATCACAATAGATCATATAGATTTTTAGCTTATTAATTGTGCACATCCCAATTTGACACATGGCCAGATGAAATAAAAAGGGAGTCAAATATTTTTTTGTTACACACAAGGAAGGTTACTATAAAAATCATGGTAGTAAACCCAATACTTGAAATTCAATCTAACTCCACACCACTCGTGTCATCAGACTAAAAAAAAATGAAATCTTTTTAATTTTAATTATCCAACCCATGCATAGACCTAATTTCCTTTAAATCAATAAATTTATTTTATGACATCTCAAATTTTCTGGCGATTAACGTTGAATAACAATATGCTTAAACAATTTTCATATAAGATTGGAGTAATACAAATGGCATTTTTATGCATACTTGAACACAATAAATCTGATTTAAATCAAAATAACCAATATCAGAGTCTGTGAAAGTATCCATTAGGCCATCAGAATCATAAGCCTCATACAAAATAAAAACTTTTCAAATTCTCATCCATTTTATTAACTAAACAAATCAAATTTCTTCAGAAACGACCTTCTTTTCCGATTATTTCCTCAATTATAAACCAACCAGATAATCAGTGAAAATGTCCAAAACCAGACATAAAAAGACAAAGGCTGTAAAGTTTTGCATTTTAAATAGAAAACGAAGAAGCAATGATTCAGAGTAAAATGAAAAATGAAAGTGGAGGTGGTGATGGTAGCTGGCTGCTGCAAAATTTAAAAAAAAAAAAAAGTTCACTAAGTAACCTAATACTTACAATACTTTCGCCCTGGAGTTTACAATGTGTAAGAGAAAAAAAAAAGAAAAGAAATTGAGGGATTTTTGGGGGTTTTGTTTTTCATTGAAATCTCCCCCACCCCAACTTAAAACAATTAAGGCACATTGGTATGGAGAAAATAATTTGAAATTATAAATCCAACAGAATGTTGAGGGGGAAAAATTGGATAAGTTCATGGATTCAAATAAAATATCGAATGAGTTTTGATTTATTTGTAGTTCTACACTTATTCATTTGTTCGATTTATTCTCCTAACATTGAGATTTCAGAGTAAACGTTACCTTTTAAATAAAGGACACCCATGTTTTGTGTCAACAATTGTAACATATTGTAAATGATCCAAAATTAGTCATTAGTGATGAATTAGTTTTACTGCAGTTTTCACGTTTAAAATGATTACATTTTTTTCATGAGGAACTCAATCATGTCCTGAAAGGCACAATTGCAAATTAAATGGCCTCACAGAAAAACTGATATGTGAAATGGACATACAGCATCAACCAATAACAATTATCCAATATTTCCAGAGCATAAAAACTCCATCAACCTAATCACTAACTTTATTTTAACATATTACAATGTTCTCTCCTTCCAGAAATCAGTTTTTTTTTAATCAAAACAATGCGGAAACTGTTTTTACTACCTCAGTAATGTCCTTCATTGTCTTTCTCTTTGCTGCCTTACTATCTTTGTTAGGGTTGTAAATAAAGATCGATTTGTGAATCTTCTACAATCCATTTTAATTAGTTCATAATACACCAGCCAATCATTTTGTTAGCACAACTCAAACAGTGCATTAAATCAACCCATGAATGGCAACACGAAAAAATTGCAATGGAAGAATAGTGTCTTCCCGCTTGATTAAGAATCTTATGGTTAACAAAAAATGAAAAACTATCATTCTCAATTGCATTCTTTTGCTTTCAGTTTTTACTATTTCTTTTTTCAAGTTATATTTACAGTGAATGTAGGCAATTAAATAAGACACTACTAGCATATTTCAGTCTTTAATACGGTTTCTTTTAATATATATATTAGCTGTTTACTTAATATATTTGTCTATAAAAAACAGGGGTATCATTTTAAAAAAAGGATTTCTTAAAAATATAGTCAGATTTGAAATGCATTATATATAAATAATAGCTGAATGAATGAATCAGAACTTTGAAATTCTTAATTCTTTCAACAATGATTAGAAAAAAATAAACATTATTATAAAGCAAAAAAATTGTATTAAAAAAACAAAAAAAAACAAGTGTGTGTGTATATATATATATATAAATATATATATATATATATATATGCACACACACACACACGCTATAGGATTTGTTAAAAATGAACTAGTGGTTTCATAGCATTATCCAGTTTCCAAATTCTACAGTTAAGAAACTTTTATACTCTATCTTTCTCTCTATTTAATAATATTCAACAATGTACTAAACAACATTGCTTACAATTTAGACACTAAAAAAATTCTCTCGATAAATTGCAGCATAAAATCTGGACAGTCACCAAAATTGTAACCTAACTTCCTGAAGATTAGCGTTGTATATTTTCTATTTCTTAGAATTTGGATACAGCTATGAAACTACAGGTTCATTTCTAGCCCTTTAATTATACCTATTTAAATAGCTGGTAATTGAGCATTGATTTAAAAAAAATTTTTTTAATTATCTATATCTATAAAACTGTATATTTTCTTTATATTTTCTTTTTAAATAGATTAAATATTTGTATCACTTATGAAATAAAAGACATCAATGAAGATATAAAACATTTACAAACATCTAAAGGCTTCAACCACAATTAAGAAATCCCATTTTCTTTAATATATTTAAAATTTGCAACCAAATTGGTGACATGTTTAAAACTCAAACATCACCAATCACAAAATAAAAAAGTTAAAAGAGAAATATGTTGAAGATTAGAGAAAAAAAATTGTCAAAAAAAATGTTGCTTAAGGAGTTAACAATGGTCACTAATATCACAAATAGAATTCTAACTTTTATGTTGACTTACTTTTGTGTAAAAAAAAGAAAAGTGTTTTAATGTTTATTAAAAACAAGTAGTTTGTTACTTATAATTTTTCTCATCTTTCGGAAAAATGTAGCTACCAGATTGGCAAAACCAAATTTAACAACAGAAGATAATTTTAAGATAAAATTATAGTTTAATCTGATATTTAATTGCTTGCAGTTCTTGTATCGAGATGGTCATTCGCTTGATTAGATTTCAAAGAAATTATGAAAAATTTTTTTTGAATTATAAAGTTAGAATTGTATTTACAATACTTAGCAAATATTTTTATGTTAATAAAAACAAATGAAAATAAAAACATTTAAAATACATTAAAAAAATTTACCCTCTTTTACATTTGTAATAAAAAAAAAAAGTAAAAAATATAAATTAATAATTTTTAAATCCCGATATCTTTAAATATTATTCAAGTGAAGTTTCTACTTACGGGCACTTCTTCCTTAGATAAGAAATTTTCTTGTTGGTTAAGAAGCACTTCAGCCTGCTTGGCATCTCGAAGGAACATCTAGAGAAAAGAAATAATTAGTATATTAAAGTAGAATAGAAGAGAGTTAAACTAAAAATGGTAACATTATGCAATAGAAGTTAAGGCCGACTATATTGCAATTCAAAATAATGGAGGAAAAAAAACAATACTGAATGCAACGAACACTATGTTCATCTTGAAATCGGCAGAAAATAGCAATTAACAACACAATTCATTACTGTAGTGATTGGCAGTGTTGGGTCAACTTTTTTTTTTATGTAGAGCAGTAGATCACAGTTGATTCAATCATTAGTTGATCTTATATTTCGTAACTGTGTGACAAAGAAGCCCATTTCTTCCCTTTCCTCCCTTTTTGAACTGATCAGCGATGTGACAACATTATGATCACATCTTCATTCAAAGTTCTGTTGACATGAATGCCTTCAAACGAATTCCCTTAACCAAATACATATGAACACAAATAAGTCCATTTTATATCCACATGATGTCCGTCCATAGCTTGCAATTGTTCTGTGTGTTCGAAGATAGATTCAAGCTCATTCTAAAATTCTTGCCATTTTTTCTGATCAATTTATTTTCCGAGCGATCATGAAACACTTTTATAGAAAAGAACTTCAAAGTATTCCCCCTCCTCATTTTTCTCATTCCTTTTTTTCTACTTCCTTTAATAACTCCTGTTTAAACATGCAATTTTAAATCCTCCTTTAAGATCTCCCGTTTAAATGTGAATTTGTAAATCTCACACATCAAATTCTCACTATAACTTTATTTAATCGGCTTCCATTAATATATCCACTTTTCCATCTTATCCCGTGTATTTTGTCAAATTTTACATCACTGTTTTTCTTCATCTTGTTAGAAAAGATAATTACACAAGCAATCAGAACATAATCATTGAAAACCTAACTCCCACAAAAATAAGACATGATAATCCGTAAAAGGAACTTTCTATTCTCCTCTCTTATCTGTGTCTATGTTTCTGAGCACAAATTTGAAAATAAAGTTCAAGAAAATTTGTATTTAAATACAAAAACACTAAATAAAACCAAATAAAAATAAAAAGATGTAAACATAAAAATTGAAAAAATAATAACCTTCTTCACTTACCTTTCAGAGAATTTTTAATAAAGACGAATATCAAAAATCTTTATAAATTAGTTTGATTGTATTATTCTGGTTTATCCATTTTTTTCATCTTTTACATGTCAGATATTTTCTAAACATTTTTTTTGCGCTTCATTTCCTTTTTTATTAAATGAAATTAAAAATTTCATCCAATATCAAAACAAAAAAATTACAACAACTACCTTACATTTTTTCATTGCTTGCATTTTTTCTTGCCAACCCATTTTGATGAAGACAAACGCTTAACTACTTTAGCTGCTATGAAATAAAAGCTGTGGAGCCAATGGAAATGCGACAGAAAAGTTTTGGAGAGGGAAATAATAAAAAAAAATGTTGCGTCCGATGAAGAAAGAAAGCATCTGTTAAAGTAATTATCAATGAAGAAGTTGATTCTTAAAACAGAAAGTCTTCATTCATTCATGGAAAACTGAATTTAATGAACGTCACACATAAAATAACAATGGTACAATTAAAAGAAAAAAATTGCAAACCATCATTAAAAAAGCTAACGGCAAAGAATTACATGAATATAAAACTTTTTTTTTGCAAATTACAAAACTGTTGAATCATTATTAGAATCATATATTTATCAATAACATTACATTAATCCCACAGAAAAAAAAAGAACATTCTGATTCAGAAGGCTCTAATAACTTTTTTTTTTTAAATAGAAATCACTCTAAACAAGGTATGAAGCCACTTGACATAAGGAGCTAACAAGAATGAAAGATGATCATTGCAAAGACAGCAGATACCTATTGATCTTTGTTTTGAAGATAACAAAGGAGGAAAACAGTCAGCACCAAGAGAGTTCCACAACCTTGCAGTTGTTGGAAAAAAATCAACTGAAATAAGAAACTGAATTACAATGAGGTATCAAAACAGCAAATTGATGAAGACCATTAGACCAACAAACTGGAACAAAGGAAGCAGCAAATAGATCGGCAATTCTGAAGAATACATGCTATAATACTATTTGTAGAAATTCTTGAAACTAACGAAATCAGGTCTATGAGATAGTGCAAGAAGAAGGGGTGGTGACATTCAAATTAACCTATAATAATCTCATCCAACTTTCCCGAACACTAATCCAATGCAAGTACATTAAAATTGTAGTGACAACTTAATGTATGCGTACTCTCAACTTTCTATCATACTAAATGCTGGTGGCTTTTCTTGCAAAGAAAAAAAAAAAAATGCTAAACAAATTTAAATATTTTCAAATTCACTTAAAACTAATTAGAACATAGTATTGAATTAATCAACTAATTAGATCTCCTTGTCAAAGTCATAACGATTATAATTATGTTAATTGAGATGGCACAAGACTTCCATTACCATACCCTCCACCCACACACACACACACAGGCTGCTTTCTAATTTGCCAACATTTTTATTAATGGCAAATAAACTGAAGTAAGGGTGGGAGATGAGAGTAAACGATGTCAATTCATTTCACAATAAAAAAACAGTTATTTTTATACAAATAGAAATCTGAAGAGCTTAACAAAATGAAAATGCTAAATTACCTTTTTATAAACAAGTAGTGTATGAGTCCATGTGATCACTACTGCTTGAATAATGTGAACAACCATTACTCATAACTTTTTCTTGGATTCTGGTGGAAAACTAAATGTTTACTTTCAAGATATTTGTGAAAAAGGACAAATTTGTTTTTAATTCTTTCAAAAGGTAAACCAGTTTTCCTAAAGTGACATTTTTTTTTCACATAAATAACCATAAGTCCCAACTTGACAGATTTTGAAAATTTTGTTGAGATCCTTCAAAAATAAAATATATAAAAAATGTCACCCATTTCTGCAATCGAATCACATTCAATACAAGTAAAATTTGGATCAACACTTGATTTGTCCATGAAGTTCGAGTTATGGAAACGGATATTCATAGTTAAAATAAATAAAATCCAAGTTATAATTGGCACTATTAGACTTTTTAATGAACATGTTACAGCTAGCCACCCTAATGGAAGAATAAAGCTTCAATCTTAGCTGATGAGAAACAATGCGGACCCCACCATGACATAAAAAGGAATTGAATATTCAGTTAGAGAACCATATCTTGCTGAATAAGGGCATTTAAACTGCTTGAGAAGGTAATCCAATCAGAATGAACTTTTAGTTCCGATAAATAGAGTCTGTCCTCAAAAGCATTTTCCAGATATAACCTGAAGGAAAAATCAATCTTCAACTATGACCCAGGTGAAAGATAGAGACTACGATAAAATACAAGATTTTTTATTCTTACAGAATTAAAATCAACATCATATAAATAAGGTATTTTTATTTGGAATAAAAGAAATAAAAAATTTTTTTTAATTAGCAAGTTACAACACTACAAGGCAAGGGCAGGTACAGTTAGTCTAACTTTGAAATATTCTTATGTAAAAAAAGAAGAAAAACAATAAAACAAACCTGCAGATTAAGACTCTGCGATAGTAGTTGCTGCCTGTTTTCCCACATCTGTAACAGTTCCTGCCAGCCGCCATCAAGGGCCTGCAGACGCTGAAAACATAAAACAACAAAGTTATATTAAATGAATAAAGTTTTAAATTTTCTGCTAAAAATAACATTGTTACTGATAATACTAGTATAATTAATACCAAGAAAATAACATTGCTACTCATAATACTAGTATAATTAATACCAAGAAAATAACATTGCTACTCATAATACAAGTATAATTATTACCAAGAAAACTTTTGCGTGCAAACAATAATAGAATCAAATCAAAAAAACATTGTACAGAATATGAATTGATTAAACACTGTTTAAAAATTAAATATGCAAATGAATTGATGTCTTGGCTGTATTTGCTAAATTTTCCTGTGCATATATCTAAGTGAAAATATTGATTGTATAATTAAATTAAGTTAAAATGTTTTGATATGAAAAAAGTTTTGATAAATGAAAAAAAAACTTTGCATTTATTTATTCAAAGTAAAATATGACATGTCCTAAGCAATGTGATACGGCTAAAGTAATAAAATATATGTTCTAAGCAGACTACCAATGTGAGAAATAAAGCAGACTACTAATGTGATGTTTAAATAAATCAACTAACCTGTCGTAAGAACATGTATTGAGGATCATCTTGCCCATCTGTGACTTTATCGCCAAACTCCTTCATCTTAGCATATTCTGGAGCATAGGCATCAATTTCATCTTTAAGCTGTTGATGTTGATTAAGCAGCTTCTCTGCATCAGCCAGACTGTTGGGAATGTCTTCGGATGCAACGGTAGTTTGTGTACGAGACAGCCATTGCTGGAAATGGTCAAGGTTGCCGAGGAAACGTTGCAGTTCTCCCGCTTCACCAAGTTTCTCATCACGATCTTTCAGCTGCAAACGGGAGAATAAAAAGGCAAGTTTAAAGCAATAGAACTGACAAACACAAACATTAAACACAAAACATCTTTAACCCTGCGTTAATCCCATGGAGTGTTTTGTCATCCCAATTTTGCTTAAATGCTCAAAATTTTGGCAACATTTTTTTTCCTCTATCTCAGTACTCTCCTGACTTCATGAGGGTAAAGCACACATGGTATGGTACAGTTGTATTTCAGTTTTCCTTAGAAGTGAATCAGATTTAAAGGTAATGTTTACGCAATGAACTCACATTCATTTTTCTTGCAATTTCAATTCATGGAAACGTTTTATGTTCATCATAGATATTAAAAAATAACACAAACTGGTGTATCCTGTTGGTAGCTCAGACAGTAACAACGCTGAAGAGATAAATAACGATTAAGGCTGGAGCGCTAAATGTTCTGGTTTCGATTCTAGTGGATGGTACCCAAAACGTTTTTTTTTTTTAAATAACTTTTGAAATCATTATACATTGCAAGTTAGAGAAATCACCAAAAAGCTAAGTTTGAAACAATGAAACCAAATATTAAACACAAAACATCTTTAAAAATTAGGTGGTGCGAGTACATATTAGTGATGAGGTGATTCTGATATTTTTATTGATTCCGTACAAAATTCACAATTCCAATTCTTTACAAATACGTTATTTATTCACAATTACCATAAAAAAACACATTAAATGTGCAGATATTTTCTCAAGCATAAAAAAAAAAAAATACACTTGTGAGGGAGGATCTATAAATGTTAGTTTTAGTGTTAATTTAAAATCAATAAATATTGATTATTTTATTAATACTACCAGCAGTGGGAGGTTTTACTTAGAACAAAATCAAATAAAAAAGACAATTAGAAAAATTGGTTTTTGCATCAGAAAACAGGCACAAATTTTTCTGATTCCAACACTAATTTGGATACCCCCAAAAAATTCCGATATTTTTTGATTCCCAATTCTGATTAATTGTCCAAACACTAGTATATATATATCTTTAACAAATTAGTGTGACCAAAGTAGAAGTTCGCTATTGAGATTTTTATGAACTGATTTTGGATTAAAATTGAATTTTGTATTAAGCATATTCTCCAACTCTCAAAGTTAGCAAATATCACAACTGGCAAGGAGTAGGGTGGAGGGTAAAACCGATACAGAGTCAACCCCCATCTGGAAAGAAAAAAAAAATACTCCACTATGGATTCAATGCTATACTTTTTTTTTTTTTTTAAATTAGAGAAAAAAAAGACTATTTTTGATGAAATTTTTAAAATCTCAAAATTAGAAATCAAAAACACAGAAGCTTAATACATTTATATACTAGCAGGCCGTCCGGTGTTGCCCAGTTGTAAAATATGCATATTTTAATTCATGCAGCTTTCTTTTTTATTATCATAAAAGCTAATTCTTTATTGATATATTATATCCAATATATAGTAATGATTTCAAAAAGTTAAAAAACGTATAAATTGGTTAGCATCTGCTAGAATCAAAACCAGAATGTTTAGCACTCAAGCTTTAGTCGTTATTTATCTCTCCAGCATCATTACTATATCTGAGCTGCCATAAGGATAGGCATGGTTAAAAATTAAGCAACTTTGAATTATGGATGTTTCATTTTGCACATGTGCAAAAGTAGCAGCAAGAGTTATGCTTTATTCAACTTAACCTGCTTAGCCATGGTTAACGGTTTTCAATTTTGACCCCTTAGCAGCTATTTTTGCCGGCTAAAAACTAAATTGAAAGTGTACTACAGGTTTAAATACCCTATACATCAAATTTCAACTATGTAGACATAATATTTAGAGAGAAGTTTGGTAGAAACTTTTATTCGCACACACTGACAAGGTCACTATATATATATATATATATATAGTCATCCACATACAGTACTGTTTCGCTGTTTCACGTTTATGTAGACATAATATTTAGAGAGAAGTTTGGTAGAAACTTTTATTCGCACACACTGACAAGGTCACTATATATATATATATATATATATATATATATATATATATATATATACGGGGTGTCCCAGAAGTCGCGCACCGTATATTTATATTCATATTTTTTTTGTTTCAGATTTTATTCGATATGGGCGACTATTTCCTTCGGGGACATCTTAAATCTATAGTTTAACAGAATCGTCCACGCACTCTTGATGATTTGAAAGATGCGATAATAATTGAATGTCAAAAAATTACTAGTGAAACCTTCATTGGAGTAAAAGATAGTTTTATAAAGAGAATCGATGCATGTATTCAGGCTGAAGGTGAACAATTTGAGCATCTATTGTGATTTTGATTAATAAAATTGATATTCATATTTGTTTTTATATAAATCTACATGGTGCGCGACTTCTGGGACACCCTGTATATATATATATATATAAAAAAATATTTCAGCGTGCTCAAATGCTTTCATCTTAAATTCTAGGTAATTATGCAGAATGTAGAAATTATGCATAAATAGAATTCAGCGTAATAGTGGAATAAAAATAATTATCTAATAAGAAACCATAAAAAATGAATAATTAACACTCGTTTTTCAAAGGAATATGCAAATTAGTTAACCTTCATGTAGTCACTCACACATCCATGACTGAGTATATTAAGAAATTCGATTCATTTTTAAATAAAAAAAAACTTAATGTCAAAGGCTAAGTGAGAAAAAAAAAAATTTGTAGGTACATATAGATTAAGAAACTATTTTCTGAATTAACAATCACAGCGAAAATGATCCAAGGGGAGTAATTAAACCAGGGGAAATAACTCAAAAATGATTTCTTTTACTGACTGGTTAAGTAAAAACCACATAAAACCAAGTGAGCGTACCATCTCTTTGAGATCCATCCATACATTATTGATGTCGTTGATCTTTTCACGGATAGCCTGGGCTTCTTCAGGTTTAGTTTCTTGTAACCTATCTGCTTCTACTTGCAAAGATTCAACCTGAAAATTAAAGAAAAAAAAAAAAAAAGATCAGTTTTTTTTCACATAGAAATTTCAGTGTTTTCTTTGACTTTTCAATGATTTCAAAAGGAATATACAAATTTCCTTAAGGTGGCTGGTTTGGCTTTCTAGCTAAGTTCCCATGTGAAAACAAAATGTTTTTAAATTCATACAAACTAGTGGTCATAAATGAATATCAGAATCCTAGATAAAAAAAAATTTCTAACCAAATAATTTTTTCTTAATGCTACAGATTGTTTTTTTTTTATTTTGAAACATTTTTTTTTCAGTGTAGTTAGAAATAGTTTGTGCTCAAAACTGATTTGAAACTCAACTGCATTATCAGCAGTCAAGAATTGTTACTATTTTGCTATCAACCATATATATATATATATATATGCCATCTCCTATTTTTATATTTATTGTTCTTATCTTTATGAAAAAGTGATCTTTTTGTAGGAGAGGGGCAGTTAAAAAAAAATAAAGACCGGTTTTGGTTCATAATATATATATATATATATATATATATATATATATATATATATATATATATATATATACACTGAATTTGAATTAATTTTGAAACATGAATTGATTTGGTGTAAATGTTTCTCTTGAATTTAGCTTAAACACTACTTTAAAATGGTATGCAGACATTAGTTCTAGCTAGTTTTACCAATCAAATAAAAACAAAATCCAAAGGAAAAGTATTCCATAGATTACAACAAAATATAAAAATAAAGATTTTTGATTGTGCACAATCAAATTATTATAAGAGTGCCATTATTTTTAACATTCCAAATAGCAACTTATTTCAAAACATTTGAATAATAATTTTATAAAATTATGATCATAAGAAATGTGATGAGATTTACTGCATCTTTACAGTAGCTTTCCATCTCATCACAATTCATCATCTCTTTTCTGAAGATGTCATTTTAGACAAGTTTCAGATTTGTATGGTCTTTAGTAATTCGGGTTGGCATGAGATCACAATGTACTTGTAAAGAAAGAATCTTAGAAAGATTTCCATCATTTCAGTAATTACTGCAGTAATTGGACTCATGAAAAAGTTTCAATAACTACCTGGTGAATATACCAGGTAAACCAAGTGTAAGAGAGATACTAACAATCGAACTTAAAGGGATGGTTAGAATGTTAAAAAGATCTTTTGGTTGGAATCTCTGAGATATTGGGTAAATGTATGTCTGGTATCTAGTAGGATACCCCATTTCCAGAAAAAAGAGAACATTGGTACATCATAGTGACAGACGTTTGTAGAACATTAGAAATCATGTTAGGCACAGGGTCTACATTAGTTTCCTTCTAGTTGAGTTGTTACAGCTCATCTACCCCAGATACATGGATACTCACATTTTTTTTTTTTACGATTAAAAAAAGTGACTTACTTTAGCCTGTATAGCTGCAAGATCTCGTTCCATACCACTGAGCCGTCTTTGTAGTGTCATAACGCCAGCCAAATCATTGTCCAGTTCTGCAGTTGATTCAATGATTTTCACCTTTTCATTTATCCAGCCCTTGAAAAAAAAAAAAAAAAAAAAAAAAAAAATCAAAATCAAACTAAAACATGGCAAAATACAAAGTTCAGCACCAAATGATTTTTTTTGATGTTTTCATTGCTTAACAAAATGTTAGTTAATCTCGGGTTCAGCAAGCCTTACATCATTTCCCTCCCTTCTGCAGGTTTGAAACTTTGAAGGAAAAACTTGAAAAAAGCTTACAATGAAAGAAAAATAATTTTACACAATTTTTATTCCTTGTGCAGAATTTCCCCAAAATTAATAAAGAAAAATCTGTATGATGTATGTACCCACAACAAAAGAAAAATTTATTCTTAAAATTACATAAATTGATCAAGTAGTTTAATTTTTAAATCGGAAAAGCAACTGTCTTTTGTTGCCATTTTGAAAATAATCTTAACAAAAGGAGATAACTAAACAATAATTCAAACTTGCATAATTTTTGTTGTAATACCTATGAATTCCAATTACCCTCTTGGATAGGGTCCACAAAAGATTTCAATCTCGTAGATCTCACTTTGTCAACTAAGCTCCAACCCCTGTCCCATCACCGCAATGTTGTATCTTTGTGCCTCTTTTACAAATATTTTAATGGAATGTGCTCTGATGAATTCATTGCACTTGTGCCCCCCCCTCAACATACATATCCCTTACAAACATGCTTAGCAATAAAATCTCACCCCTTCACTATTGAGGTCCCTAAATGCCAGAAAGCTTTCTACTCTAATAGATTTTTCTCTCAAACAGTTAAACTTAGGAATTCCCTTCCTGTTACCTGCTTCCCTGACTGTACTGATATGCAGAAGTTTAAATGTAATGTAAACCAATATCTTGGTATGGTCTCAAGTAGTAGCTCCTAACATCCAAGTGGCAATTAATATGATTTTTGGAAGATGATATATTTTTTCTCTTACAAGTACATACATCATAGCTTAAAAATGTTGGTACTCATGCATTTATGTTACTGTGCTGGAATAACATTTTGAAAGCCATTTTTAACATGGGGGAGGGTTAATAAAAAAATATATATAAAACTTGACTTTAACTTGAAAATACTATGCGGGGTTTCCCTCCACAAGTGAAAAATTTACTTTTACATTGACTAATGTTTGAGCAAAATCTTTTTAAAAATCCAAGGCATAACTATTGAGAAAAATGCAAACAAACGGATGAACAGGAGTGAATTAGTAGGTCCAATCACTCCTTTGCCGGGGAACCAAAAAATAGCATGGTAATAATATAAGTGCATAAACACCAAAATTTTTGTTACTTATATTAGGGTGAGGATTGCAAATTTAGATTACAAAAATAGGTACTTGTCCAGAATTACCCCGCCCCATCATTATTATATTTTCTAATAAAATTTTAAAACATATTTTGTAACAAACATTTGAATTGGATAGAATATTGGCTTAATAAAATTTTGCTTGAAATTTGCAAGAATCTTAAATTTCTAAAAATTGGAAGAACTATTTTTCATTTGTAAAAATATTTTTTTTAACAACAATTGCTAGATATTTACAAGATATTTTTGTGAAATAAAAGTGTTTTAAAATCCAGAAACTTCAAAATTAGAAATGTAGTGTAAAGTGAGATTAGAAAAGCAAAAAAAAAAAAAAAAAAAAAAAGTTGCTTACAATGGTCTCGTTACATTCAATATGGAAGTTCTGCAAGCCATGGGCTAGGTGGATTTCGTCCCTCTTCTGGTCAACCAGCGACCTCAAGTTGTTCCATTGCCGATTAAGCTGATTCTGCCGTGCAATCACCTCAGCAGCATTCGGATGTTCAACCTGGAGCAACTGACGAGCCAGCTGGTTCACCACTGCAACCTTGGATGCCGTAGAGTTCATTTCGTGTTCGAAACTTTCAAAGCGGTGTTTCACGATTGCAAGTTCTTCAATATCATCAGTGATAACAATGGTTGTCAAGAATTTTTCCTGAGAATAAAAAACGAGATAATTAAAAAATTAAAATGTCACATATGCAGGCAAGCCATAAGACAAACGCACAGAAACAAAGCTTCTGATTAGCATATTAAGATAATGGATATATCTCCTATAAGATTGTCTGAGTGGGAACCTACAATCGTGCAATTCACAAGCACACCACATTGCTTGAGTCCAGTGGCCCGGAGAAGTCATAAACGACTGGAAACAATGCAAAGAGTGACAGGTTTTATATTAGAGTTTTCCTTCAAGAGGAGTTGCACAATCAAGACTTGTGAATTTAGTCTATGTTTTATGCTAATAAGGCATGATTTAGCAAAAAATTTTTATATTATTTGATTTAGTTATTTTTGCAGAGGAAAATTGTTTTTGCTTTTGACTTTGCAGAACAAGTTTTGCAAAGGGCAAACAAATAAGCAAGGACATCAATGTTTAGTGCATTTAAGTCAAGAAACCAATATCTTCGGACAGCCTGATCTCGTAACACCAGAAAAAAAGTCAGCTAACAGATTCTTGAAATTGGTGTATTCATTTTTTGTGGACGGTTTCTCATCTTCACCGTAGTTGTTGTTTCACCATGTTTCAGCCAACTCATCCTCTGGCCTTCTTCAGGTGGTTAAACGTGAAGGCCAAAGGATGAGTTGGTCAAAACATGGTGAAACAACAACTAAGATGAGGATAACAGTCAGCAAAAAAATGAATACACAAATTATGAAGCCTCATCTAAAAAGATTAAAAAAAAAAAAAATGAATACACAAATTATGAAGCCTCATCTAAAAAGATTAAAAAAAAAAAAATGTTATATAAATTCTTGAAAGTTATTTAATTGTATCTTTGATTTTTCCTATATGAACTGGAAGTGATTTTTTTTCCAGTTAATTATTTGAGAAGCGAGCACATCTTTGAATACTATGATGAAGTATGTGATCGTATTTCTTATGGGTATTTTTTTTATTTCATAAGATGGATGAAAGTATTTAACTGAGTAATTGGTCACACAAGTTTTGCTTAGGTGCCACTTCATATGCTTTATCTTAATACTACATCTTGCCCTCAATAGAATAGCTGTTTTCCATTTTTGTTTCAACGTGATATTTATAAAACTTATTTCTGTGGAATATTCTCTTTGCCATTTCCTTTTCGTTAATTGAAGAGGCAATGAAAAATGTGTTGGTGCTATAATTTAAAAAAAAAAACTATTAGCCATGACAATAGTTTCAAGTCTTCCATAAAAAGAATTTGCAAAATGTTTGTGACCAAAAAAATACTTCATTTAAGATAAAATTTTAAAATATGTATTTACCTTTTCATCGATCCAGGTCTCCACACCATCAGCCTCATTGAAGAGTTTGTAGAGAGAGAGGGCATCAAGCAGTCGCTGCTTGCGTAGTTTAGCAAGCTCCAGTAGTTCTTGGTAGCGACGGTCAATACTGCCCAATCGACTTTGTACATCATCAGACTCACGGTCCTTAAAAAAATAAAGTAGAAAAAAATTATTCTTTTATGGCTTTACCGCAGATCAAAACTTGCTTTGGTTTTGTAGAGAAAATAGTTTCAAAATCATTTTTTACAAAGAAATACCTTTCTTTTATGCTAAAAATGTTTATAACATTTTAATTGTTAATTATTCAATTCGTTGTGAATGGAAAATTTAATACTTTTTTAGTAATATTAACCTTTATACTGATTTAATGCAGATAATAGAACATAACCACATGAACACACACAGGTTAAGCAATGTTGAATCTGGTCAATACTGAATTAGTAATCAGCTTGGAATATCATGTGCTGCAAGCGGGAGGAGGAGGAGGACGATGACATTCTACCCACAAAAAACTATCATCGTCAAATCAATTGCGAACTAAACGTCACAAACAAATGTTATGATCTTTATAATGTCGATCATTCTCAATATTAGAAAATATGTACTGCACAACATAAAAATGCAGAGAAATGGGCATTTTCAAGTAATATATATATATATATATATATATGTGTGTGTGTGCTAAAAAACAGTTACAACTATCAAAAATATTGAAGGTGTTTGTAAATAGAAACATTAAAAAATTTCAATTCATATTAGAAATATTATGGAGCATTTTAAGAATTATAGAAGGGGGGGGCATATTAACATAATTGGGTTTAAATATTCAAGAGTTATCTCTCTTGAAACAGATTCAAGTTATCTCCTCCAAATTATTACTTGCCAACAAGGAAATGCACTCTACATGTAATATATTTTTCAATATTGTAAATAGTTTTATTTTCTAACTTTTTCAAGGTTTTTCTACAAAAGATTTTTGTGAAGAATTAGATTACGGTTGTTTGTATTAACTTGAAAAAAAAAAAAAAATTGCTTGCCTGTTCTCCAAGGTTTGTAGCTTGCTCGTGGAGACTTTCGATAACACTCTGATAGTTCTTAAGTTCATCTGTTACGTCCTGGAAAATAAAGATAATAAAAATATAATGAAGCTTTATAAAAATACTAGCAAAAATACTCGACATGAAAATCTCAATAACTTTTGTTTATTGGAGAAGCTGTGTTAGACACCTGCAACTTTATAATAGAAAAGTAGAGGGAAATTAAAAAGTAGATGCCAATCAACAATTTATTAGCTTTATTAATCAAAATAGATGCAAGGTGATTGTCATAGTGAAATGATTATTTAAATATTTGAGGGTTATGTTGGTCATGACAATATTGCAGAATCCTCATTTGGAATATAATGGGAAGCACTCTTATTAAGAAAGTTATTTCCCGTGACGAGAACTACATATCTGTATTGGCCCAGTCGTATGTTCTAAAATATCTTCTTTCCAAGTTTTTTTTGTTTTGTAAAAATTGAAAGTTACCTGCAGTAAACAAATGAGTAAAATAGCAAAACAAAAATTATAAATTATTTTATTTACCTTGTGTTTCTTGAGCAAAGATTGTACACTGGCTTCATCACGTCCAACATCTTCACTGGAAACAATACGGAATGTATCCAACATCCAGATGTCAATGTCATCAGCATCTGCAAAGAACTGAAAAGAAAAAAAAGGAAAAAACTTTTTTGTTAGCATTTCAAATCTACAATCTTTAAATTATATCACATCATAAACAAAAATATCTGTATCGCAATTGATAAATTTGAGTTTTATAATATATATCAAACAAAAATTTATAAATTATGTCGCATTATAAAAGCAAAAATTTATAAATCATATTACATTATAAAATTCAAACTTATAAATCATACATTTTAAAAGTGAAACACTAATTCATTAATATAGTCAGCAAAAGAAGTACTGAACATAAAAATTTTTCTGATATATTCTATACAAGATGAGATAACAAACTTTTATTATCTTATGAATAGTTACAATTTTATAGTGCAAAAGTTTTATCTTTTAAAAGGAAAGCATTTGGTTATAGTCAGCTAACATACTTCCTAACATCCAGCATGGCTGCTACCAGAAGTGGTGACAAAGCAATTCTTTTGCTTTTTTTCTCTCACACTTTATATCTCCCTTATCTACTCTTTCTTTATTACGTTTTTCCAATCGTCCTTTTTTATTTAATAATTATTGAAAACACTTCAAAATTTATTTGAACGATTTTGGGAATATTATGTATTTGGATAGGTTTTTTTTTTTTTTTTATGTCTGAAATTTTTTATTTTGATTTCAATAATTTCATTTATTTTGATTTCAATATTTTTTTTTTTACTTTCATAAACATGAATTTATATACATTCAAATAAAAAACTTTTTAAGATAAAAAAAAACATTTTTATAATTTCATACACATATTTCTTATTAAATTTAAAATAAAAACTTATTTTTTATTTTTGTTATTAAAAGTACAAGTAAAGACTAATGGTGTTATTTTTATCTTTTTATAATTTTGTTAATTTTTATTGTTATTTTTATCTTTTTTATAATTTTGTTAATTTTTATTGTTATTTTTATCTTTTTATAATTTTAATTTTATTGTTATTTTTATCTTTTTATAATTTTGTTAATTTTATTGTTATTTTTATCTGCATAATTTTGTTATTTTTTGTTATTTTTATCTTTTTATAATATTGTTATTTTTATCTGCATAATTTTGTTAATTTTTATTGTTATTTTTATCTGCAAAATTTTGTTAATTTTTATTGTTATTTTTATCTGCATAATTTTGTTAATTTTTATTATTTTTATCTGCATAATTTTGTTAATTTTTATTGTATAGTTTTTAATAACGTCCTTTTGTATTTTATTTCAATAAAGCACTTCACAATAGAAATACTGAACAATAAAAATGAAGGAATGATTTATCTTGTCACCAGTTCCGGTAGCAGCTATGCCAGAAGTTGGGAAATACATTAGCTGACTATCACCAAGCATTTATATCAATCCAGAGAGGATTTGGAATCGCCAAAAGAAAGACTGAATCTCTGAACGTACCTGATAGTAATCAACCGCTTCATTGAGTCTGCGTTTGCGGTAGGCTGCCAGGTCAATCAAACTCTCCCACTGCTGGTTGATCTCATCTATGCGCTCTTGGATCTTGTCTGCACCGAAATTACCGGCAGAAATGAGATCATTGCCAACTTGGATGACTGACTGCAGGTGGGAATGTCTGGCTGTCATTTCATCCTCCAGTGCCTGCAAGAATATTAAGGGGTAAAAACGTTTAGCAAGGCAAACAATTTTTAACTTTTTTTATACTGCCTGGATATGCAGACATAAGACATGAAAAGATTTTATAGAATAAAAATTCTAAATTTGAAAAAGTAAAAGTTAAAAAAAAAAAAAAAAAAAAAAAAAAAAAAGAAATATTTGTTTTCTTTTCATGTGAAAATGTTAAAAAAATAAAAAAATGCATTTTTTTTTTAAAGAAAAAGTCTAAAGTATGCTGCAGAGTCAATCATCGTCAAAGATTTACAGTATTATTTGGATTATTCGGATTACTGTTCTCATCTTGAGTGCTATTTTTATGTTTCAGTAGATGTAACCTGTGACTTTCTTCAGGTCAGAAACTCAAGAATCTGCACAGAATTTTCAATGGAACCATTTATTTAATCCACGGGGATAGTATGCTCTCGTTCCATTAGCCATGACTAGGTAGAAGTCCTAAGTAATTCACAATTATATTTTTTAATGTTACCCTCACTGGGGATTGAATCTTCAACCCTCAGAAGAATGTAACTTTACAACTGAATTAAACCAAGTACTTTATCCATTCTGCAAGGATCTGTGATGCAGTGAATCAAATAAAATAGTGAGGAAAATTCAGTTGTAAGTTACACCTTTCTGGAGATTGAAGGGTCGATAAAGAATATGAATAATCAACCCTCATTTGAAAAATGCAGAAAGGTTCCCCAGCAAGCTCAACCATCCTCATTGGCCACGTTTCATAACGATAGAGGAGGATCAACCAGACGATAGATTGATAAACATGCCCTTTAGTTGATATTGAAATCAACTGATGACACAACAGGTGAATTGTCTTTGATTGCATCAACTTTTTCATCAAACAAATGTTGGGTTTACTTTGAAAATGGTTCAGCTACTGTAATTATCACAATGATTTAGAATATTGAAATAAATTTAAATGATATAAAAAACCTAACAACGTTAATAACGATGATTACCTTATGTTTGTTGAGTAGGAGGTGCACACTGGTCAAGTCGTGTCCAAGGTCTGGAGAGGACATCAACTGTTCTTTTTCTTTCACCCAACCCTCCTCGTCGGCCATGTCCCAGTAGAACTGCCACAGTTTACGGGATTCTTCAAGGCGAGCCCTACGGTCCGATGACAGTTGGTTCAATTCAGTAAAGGCTGTCTCCAGAGTGGACATACGCTCCAGTATAACTTCAGGCTTGCATGGTTGATATTCAGCTTTTAAATTAAAATAAATTGAGAATAAATAAAGAGAAATAAATAAATAAAAATAAAAAGAAAAAAGTAAAAAAAATTAAAATATGATTGTTGTGATGGGCTGATACCATGAAGCCAATAATTTCAATGTCTTTCCTCATCCGTCCAACTAAGGTAGCTTAAATCTAACTTCCCAGGTCTCTTACCATATCTGAGAGTGGCAAGAAGATCTTTCTCTTCCGATTAGATCGAACCAGTTCTTTTTGCTAAATGAGACCAACATACATTTAGACTACTGACACCTGTGCATGTTGGTTATCTTTTGTTTCCTAAAACAATGGCTGCAGAGTCTCAAACTTCAATTATTTTTAACGTTCCAGCTTAAGAAATATTCTTTCACGATTAATAGTTTATAATTGTGAAAGTGACAGGAAAGTTATATTCACAGACATGTGGATTAAAATGATGAAAGAAAGTCAACAGATAATTGCAACGTGTGAAATTTTACTAAGACAAAAAATATACATTCACAATGTTTTACAAGAACAAATGTCACAAAGTTCATCTTTTGTCTTAGGCATAAAACTCAACTTGTTTTATTGGGGGGAGGCTGATATGATGGTCACGCAATTAATTAACTTTTGGATTTATCCTATGCTAGATACGCTCATCAAAATATTCACTCGATGGGTTGCTCCTACTTAAATAATGCCCAATTTGATTTTCACAAAATGGAAAAAATAAAAAAAATTGTCTCATGAGGGCCAATATTTACAATACATTTAAAAAACATAGAAAATTAAAAATATAGGTTAATAAAGCCCTCCAAACCCACTGCTAAGTGATGAACAACACAGCGTTTTTTATATAACCAGAAAACAATTAGATCAGTCTCTAAATGGGAGTTGGAGCAAAGTAGAATTTAAAAACTAAAGCAGATTAGAATGAGATGAGGGAATGGATGGTATCCTCCTTCAAGATACAAACAATTGTTTAGGGGTGACTGGGGACAAAATGTGTACAGTGGGCATAGTGATGAATTTACTCTGGCTTGCAACTATACAATCTCAATATAAACACTTATTAAACATATTAGAAATTAAAATCAAAGTGGATCATTAAAGTTGATCCTTTTGTTCTTGTGATCTACATGCACTTTTGTCGAGAGTGGACGGTGTCAGCCTGTGACTTATCTAAAGATTAAAGAAGGCTGGAAGAATGTTGAATATTATCAAGCAAAACGATTAGATACATATTTTGGCAGACTATGAAATGATGCGACAAGAGAGACTGGATACAAAAATGCTTCTACTTACATCCAACGTCGACAAAGTTGCCCTCAGCAAATCTACGGGCTTGAGCGTTAACGGTCTTTACTCGATCACCGACAACGTTGATGTCAGCTTCCAGCATGCTGTGTTTTTGAAGCAAATCTTCCACTCCCATTAAGTGTTTGCCATAATCCTCTGACATGAGACGAGCCTGAAAACAATTTCAAAATACTTTCATGATTAAAAATGCCTCCTAAAAAAAGAATTCAAATTACAATATGACATTTTTATGTGCAATAATAAGTTAATCAAGTAAAACTCGACTTTTCACTAACAAAACAAATTAAGTTGACCCCCTTTTTTCTCAGTGTTTGTGCATCATAAACATACCTAGAAAATAAATCTAATGGATTTTAAGTAAAAACACTCGCACATATTTACATGTCATGTTAAACCTAGTAAAATTTTTTAAAAATTACAAAAAATGATTGCTAGCACTATTTTTTTTTTTTTTTTTTTTTTTTTTTTACAAAAAACAACTATTCTCAATCTGTCATTTTCTAATTTAAAATAGAATTTATCTGAAACAAGGGAGATAAATCAGTTGTTCATATAGAAGAAACTTTTGTATTTTAACAAAAAAAAGAAATCACACCAAATAGCAATTTTTTAAATAACAAAAATTATAAAAAATGTAATAGATCACATTATATATATATATATATATATATATATATATATATATATATATATTAGTGATTGTTGAATAAACTTATTTGGTTCAATTGATTAACTGCAGCTACCTCCACTGGATTCCGAGAACTCTTTAAAATTAACAAATACAATAAAACTGCATCATTCAATAAATTTCATTTTTTCTTGTCATTATTTTTCTACTTGATTAGTCGTCATAATTTTTACAAATTTCCGCATGACACGTATGTACTTATACATTTTTCATATAATGCATAATTGTAACTTTTTAGAAATTCACTTATAATACACAAGCACCTGTTTTGTTTCATTTAATCTTAGTTAGGTAATTTTACTTGTTACTAGACAAAGAAGAAGAAAGTACAATTGCCAATTCTATATGATACCTGAACAGAATTTATGCGCAAATATTCGATGTAATCAGTAAAAGTATACAAATTAAGTAAAATTTTGTACAAAGTTTTAGTATCATAAATTTTATTCATTCAGATCTTGAACAAAAAAGTGGAGAAGGGTTAGGGTTTGAACGCACATACCTTAATTTCTTCCATCCAATCCAGGATATACAACATTTCTTGGAAGATCTTTTGGAGATTAAGGGAAAGCTCCAGTCTCATACGCCTTGCGCGTAGCAGTTCCAAAAGATAATTCCAAAGACACAGAACATTGTCTCTCCTGAAGAAAAAAAAGGAGAAAAAAATGTTTTCAAGTAAAATATGTATAAAAACGTCCAAATATTTCCAGGTTGGTTAATGAAAAATTGTAAAAAAAAAAAAAAAAAATTTTTTTAAATGTCGGAATTACTTCCTCTTTAATGACAAAACATTTTGATAAGTGGGAGTTGGCTTGAATATACAACATACATTTTGATGGTTCTATATTTTATGACACAAACATTGAATTTCAATTAAAACAAATGGTACCTACATAATTGCAATGTCGTAAATAGTAACATTTCTAAAAATTATGGAAATGATAGGGTGGAAAAATATTATTAATGAAAAATTGTTTTCGATAAAGTTTATATGGGGAATAAAATTTGTCCGACATTTTGAATTACGTTCATCATGTCACGTAAGCAACAGAATTTAATTATCTCCCTTGTCAACTTATCTTTTTGTAAGCATAATACAGTGATTTCACAAATTTCTTTTTTCATTAATAATTATTTGTCTACCTATCATTTTTTCTAATTTTTGGATATGTCATTATTTGAGATCTGACAATTACATAGGTACAATTTGTTTCACTTTAAATCAATATATTTCTGTTATTATAATATAGAAGTGCCCACATTTTTAATATTCCTTTAAGCAGTGGAATTTACCGTCCAGAACATTTTCAAAAACTAAAGGAATTGTGGGTCTTGTCCAGAATTCCCTCTATATTAAAATCAAAAATAAAGAAAAATCTGTATGATGTACGTACCCTTGACAAAACGAAAATGTTATATTCCAAAAATCATGTAGTTTTATTTTTAGAAAGAAAATGAATGCAAATTTGTAAGTATTACAATATAAATCTAATAAGTAGGAATTATTGACTTAATTTTTGTCTCTTGACATTTTTTTCAATATGGCAAGTGAATCACTCCTCAAATACTCATAAAATTTAATTTTCTTAAAAAAAAAAATCCTCCTTCAATTTATGTGATTTTTCAGAATATGATATTTGCATTTCACAATGGGTATGTAGATATTATAATACATATTATAATTTTTTTTTTTTTTTGTTTGAATATGGAGGAATTCTGGACAAGAACAAAAATTGTTTAAGCAGGTTAAAAAGAGCTGGAAGAATAACAGAGTACTAAGTAAAATGAATTTACAGATTACGGCATAATCACGTTGACACACCGGTTCCCACTGGATAAGCAACGCCGAACCTGGTCAGTACTAAATGGGTGACCATTTGGGGCTTCCAGGTGTTGTATGTGCTCTCTGCTTATCTCGGCATTGTTTCCAGTCATGCTGGACTTCTTATTGCTACCAGACTCAAACGGTGCCAATTCAGGAGAAGTGTAGTTGAGGATTACACAACACTTACCTCAAAATTACACACACAGCTGCCCCTACAAGAGGTATCCTTTGTCTTGAATTTACAAGGACAGTTTGGAGGCATGTTTGATCTGTGCATCGATTTTTTTTTCTTTCTTAAATGGAAATGAGATTGACTAAAATAAGAGGATCGTCAGAGGCTTAATAAATAAGTATTTCTCAGTTTGGTTCATTCAAGATGATAGAAATTAAAACTTTTTTATTTAAAACTTTTAAAATGTCTTCCTTGTCTAAAAACACCCGTCTAGCTGAATCCACTGTGAAAAATTTCCCCCACTCTAATCTGTGCCGAAATCAAAACGCGGATTCCATGAACAAAGCTTCTTTCTTAGAACTGCACGCCTGTGGAACTCTGTTCCGTCTGCCTGCTTCCCACCGGACTACAACTTGGATGTCTTCAAGTCCAATGTTAACAAATTCCTAATGAACCGCCCCCTTAAGTAAACACTTCATCAAATCTCCACACTAACATACTGTACTTGCAATAACCCTTATCCCTGAGTGGCTTCCGGGCCTTGATAAGTGGTGATCACTGTGTAAAAAAAAAAAAGCTAAGCAACGGTTAGACAATCCACAAGTCTAACCTCTCCTGAATTGGTATTGCTAGAGTCAAGTAGCAAGTAGAAGTCCAGGACGACTGGAAACAATATTAGTGTTTTGTATGACTTGACCGAAAATTGAACTCTAGTCTCCTGACCCATTAATGAAAACTCTTGTCATTATGCAAAATGCGTTAGTAAAAGCAGAGAAAAACTGATGTTATTCCAGTTTGCCTTCTCCTAGGTTAGTTGCACAACTGAGACTCATCATCGTATCAGGTGGGTTGCTTGGATCAAATGGACTCTTTCCCTCCATAAATCTCTTTCATGGCTTTAGGAAAATCTTCAAGTTGTAACCCAGTGTCTTCTGTCAATTTTGTGTACGTCTTGACAAGTCTTATTTTTGCAGTTCTGTATTTAGGATCCCACAGTACCACATCACTGATGAGCTCATTTTTTCTTCTATAGCAATGTCCGGCATATCATATTCTTCTTTCTCTTAATACTGAAGAGATCCTGGGCAACCGACCATACAGATGGCTAATGGTTGGGTGTGTTTTCCAGTGCAAGTTCAACACTGCTCGAAGCATTCTAGTGCAAGTTTCATCTAGCTTATCTTAGCAAGTTTAGTCTATCTTTAATAAAATAAAAAGGATTAATCATAGTCGATGGCAAATCGAAAGCATTTTTTCACACAAATATAGGGGAGAGCATCACTCTCTTCCATGGATTGCTCTACTTACTCTTGATCCACACCTTATAATGCCGAGTGTTTAAGCAACGAGACATCAAGTACCATTTTTTGAGTATGATTCAACAGAGGGTCGAATCCTAGTCTCCTGGCTCATTAATGAAAACTCTTACCATTATGAAAAAGGTATGATGAAAACAGAAAAATTGGTGTTATTTCAGAGTTTTCCTTCTCCTAGGTTAGTTGTAAAATCAAGAGTCTAGTCAACTCAACTATTAAATTTATCGCTGGAGAGGTTATGTAATTTCATCCTTTTCCTCAAGCGAAAGTGATACAGTAGTCCGACAGAACTAACCCAGCACACCGAGCCCACAATCAGCACTTGTAACCATGAATAATATCATGACGCACTTCTTTTTAAGTAAACTAGTTTATTCCTTGTTTAAGTCAAAAAACATTTTCTCAAAATATGAAATTTGAGAGGAAGCTTAATCCTCGCCAAAAACGTAAATGATTTCTTACCTAACAATAATCCTGGAAATGTCATGGTAATCTTCTTGTTGTAGTTCATTGGATACTGCGATGACAGCTTGTACACGTTCTTCATAGGCGTTAATATCAGTTTCAATGGCTTCGTGTTTTTTGGTAGCAGCCTCCACTGCAGCAAGGTCATAGCCGAAATTGTCCTGGGACACAAGCCTCTGGTTTTCACTGAGCCAAGTCTCACGCATGCCAGCCTTGCGATTAAACCTCGCAGCCAACTGCTCCAGCTTTTCTTGTCTGTAAACGAAGAAATTGAAACAAATCATAAACCTGCAAAATGCTAAATGCGAACACGATTGCAACACAGATATTTATCTACATACAAAAGTGTTGAAAAACTCTTCTGTTAATTTAATTTTATTATTATTAAGCAGGGTTATCTGGCATTAGTCGGCATCATTTCTTTACATCATTTAATTTTATAACTCATCAATTTCGAGGTGGGTGCTCGTTTCTTATCAAAGTCCAGGTTACCACTGGAGCTAGTTTAAAGTTAAAAACCAAAAAAGGTGACAAAACCAAAACATTAAAACACATTTTTTAATCTGTTTTTTTTTTTATTGGATTCTTGTTGTCCTTTAGCAATATGTAAAATTAACATTTTTCTATTCAAATAGTAATAACTCTCTTCATCATATAATAATTTACCATCGTAAGTTAATTATGCCACCCCCTCAATATTGTAGTGCCACATCGACTAGCACCAAAGTAAATAGTCATGAAGTATCAAGGTGGATCATAAGATTGAGGAGAAAAAAAAACTAGATCTCTACTGGTTAAGTGTAAAGAAGATTGGGATCTTGGGGAGGCTTGTTGCCACTCAAATTCTAGTGAAGACCAATGGCTGTTGTAAAGAAAAAGTCAATGACAAACAGCTGTTGCAATAACACAAATTCATTTGCAAAGGTTACGAAAAAAGTGAAAAGTATTAAAAATCTGGGGAGATTTGTCATCCAGACTCCAGCAAAAAACCGCCAATTGTTAGTGAGTAATCTTTGATGATGGCCTGTATTAGAACTCATAGTGAGTACAAATAAATTAAAGCCTTCTGATCTGTTTAAAAAAAAAATAAAAAAATAAAAACGGGTAAACATACCGGATAAGTTCTTCTCGCAAAGCCAGTTCTCTCTCGTGCTCGGCTTTCTCCAGCTTGTCCCAAGCTTTGTTGATATCAGATATCAATTTACCTTCCCTGGGGAGGTAGGGTCTCTGGTTGTTGGCCCTCATTTTACTTTGAAGGGTAAACAGAAGGACTTCGAGGTTACCTTTCTCGACAAACCTGAAAAGACAAAAAATAATGCAAATTTCTTTAAAGATAGAAAAAAAAAAAGGAATCAACAAAAAAAAATTATTTGCTCTCCAAAATGTGTTTAAAAATATGGGGAAAAAAAATTTTTGTTTTTATTTCGTCAGATTCGTAATTTTTTAAACTAAATAACCTGATAGTTAAACAACAAATATTCAGAACAATAAGTTGTAATTATCTCCCTTGAATAGAATTTTCATTAAAAAATAAAAGGATAATTTTCTCAATTCTTTTGTAAATAATTGCAATGACTAAGTCAAATTTAAATACAATTCGAAACAGAAAGTAAGTTGAGCAGACCAAATTATAAGGTTGCCTGATAGCTTTTACCCAAGTTAAAAAATTTTTTTTTTAAATACTTGTTCGAATTTCTGACAGTAGAAAATGAACGTTGAGTTTGCTTTCTATAATTCTTAACTCTCGCAGTCATCTTATTTTGTCTTTTAGTCATCATATTTCAAGAGCAATATTTCTGACAAAGGAGAAAGAATTGCTGTTTTGTGTTGACAGTTATTTTAAGTGAATTGTATGTGGAGAGTTTCAATCCTCTCCTAGTATTCATCATCATTCAACAGTTAACCTATTCTTCTCATTAATCCTGAAGTGTTTTGTTAAACCTTGGTAAGTGACAGGTCATTCATGAAAAGAAAAATAACACAAAAACAAGTTTGCACAAGATAAATTTAGAATTATGACTGGCACAAGGTTATGAGGAAGAGTTTTTCATGTCAACTTACTTTGGTGGTTTTTCTACAGTTCGGTAGGTGTTAAATCCTGTCAGTTGTTCCTGCACTCCAGTTAAAGAGTTGGCGAATTTCCTATCATTCAGAATAACAATTGTCTGTTCGATCCATTCTAAGAGATCTGACGTGAGAGTTTCGTACTCTTCGATCATCTTCTCGGTGTCAATCGCATTGTCAATTACCTTGAAAGAACAACAACAAAGTTCATATTTAGAATATATTCAAAGTCTTTTTTTTGTAGTTTTTTAAACTTGTTTACTTAAGATATAAATTCATGTCATTTATTATTTATGCTTGTGACGTTAAAAATGATGGCAGAATTTTAGTATTTCTTCTAAACCTTTAATCACTTGATAAAAAAAAAAAAAAAAGCGTTTTATTTACAAACAAAATGGAATACTTTGTTCTTTTGACATTATTCAATAAAAATTTCCAAGTTTGACGAGAAGGTAAAACCCATCAAAAAAGATGCAGGGGAACATAAATTAGTTTCAAATTATAAATCAACAATTCCATTAATGTAAATATATTTAACATAAATGCTGATTGTTTATAACTTTCATATTTCAAAAGCAAAAACAGGAAATCATTGCTACCAAGGGGAGATTACACTTTTGACAATATTTTCAAAAAACACTAGATTTTGTTTGTTTTTTTAATCCAGTATAACAATGGAAATTTGGAATTTGCAAGCAGAAAATATATAAAATGACAATTACTAGTCAACCCCGAACCTCAATCGATGTAGGGTATGTTCACCTGTTTTATAGTTTTTTTTTAAATAATTTACACAATATTTTTTACTCAATACTTAAAATGGAAGTTAATATAAAATTTAGCGAAAAATATATTTTTTTAAATATTTGACTTAAAAATTAGACTCAATACAATTTTATTTTAAAGTTTAATTTTTTTCATTTACAGGTAAATACAATATATTTAAATTAAATAAGATTTTTTTTGTCGTTGTGTCAGGTCACATTTCTCGCATCTCCCATATGACCAATTACTGCAAAATATATAGTTCAGATTTTTTTTCTTTCTGAACTCAATTTATATAGCAAAACCGAATTCAGCACAGTGTGATCACTTATCACATCTTGTACGGCTGAAGTCAACACAAGAAAAGGAAAAAGAGGTTGCCTTAGTTCTCAGACATGACAGCAGAGTAACACGTCATAATCCCACGACGTCTCACACTAACACTGCATAAAAACAATATATATATATATCTTTAATCTTCACAAAGAAGAATATTTATTATATTTTTACATAACATTCTTATTCCTCTTACACGCACAATTTTTAATCTAGGATTACACCCAGTTAGCATAAAGGGGTTCTATTGTAATAACAATCTAAATTATTATGTGGGTTTTTTTTTGTTGTACACATTATTATCTAACATTAACTAAAAGTTGTTCAATCAATAAAAGTATATCTTTCTAAATCAGAATGAGATAAAATAACTTGCAAGATTTCTGTTCTGTGCATTATCCAAAGATGAAATAATGTTGAAGAATTTTATTTGTGCCCAACACATACTTAAATGTAAATGGTTTCTTCGTCTTCGCTCATCCTGTCGTCAGACTGACCATGGTCAACACAAAAGACGTGGCAATCAACTCTCACCATTCTGATTTCTTCAGAGTTGCTCAACTGTAAGCATTTCTCACTGTCCCTTGCAGGATTGTCGTGGCCAACTCTGCTGTGATATGCGATATATCATTTTTTCATACAGGTCAAACTGCTTGCCATATCTTGTTCGACACTTTCTCACTAGAGATAGATAGGAGTTTTTAAAAGCAACACATCTGTGACTTGTGACCTCTATCTACCTTTCTACATGTGTTTTAGGGTTCATGATTAAAAGACCAACAAAAACATAAAGATGACAAGAGTTCACATGAGTTTGATGTTGGTTTTAAGATTTCTATCATTCAGTCTTTGGTATGTGCGTTGTAACGAGTTTTATGCTGGTGATTTTACAATCTTTGCAATGAGACATCACTATCCAATGAGCCATCTACAAAGGGTTACTGACAAAGATGAATAATTGTTTCTAACAGACAATCCATGGGGATCAAAAAATGTTCCATGCTATACTACAGAAAACCCAAGTTACATATCAATAATTAAAAGCACATTTTTTTTTTTTACTTACTCTTCCAATACGTTTGCCTTGCACGGATTCTGCCTTCATTCGTGAGAAGTAGTGATAGTAAGTCACCACGTATGTGATGATGGACTTCTCGTCGGGGATTTCAACATTGACATCTGAAAGATTTGGGGAAAAAATACAGTGAGTATGAGTTTTTAGTGATTGCATTAAACTGATTCTAATTGATGCTTAACTCGATAAGCTCTTTCAACTGAATGTTAACAAGTGTAGAAAATAGTTTATACATTTTATCATCCACAAGGGTTAAGGGGGGTTATGCAAGTTGGTTCTACTGAAAAGAAAAAAATCAAGGCAGCAGATCATATCCACACACAAAGAAATCCTTACAAATTTATGATCATTAAAATGAGTTTATTAGAGATCTGATCGTTGGAAGCCCATTAGAATCACATACGCTTTTATACAGTTGAATATAACTTCAAAATGAATTTAACTGTATAAAGATGTATGAATTAATACGCCTCTGACAACCATATTTACCTCAAAACTAACAGGGCTACATTGTGTCCTTCAGGATTGTAATTTTTAAGTTACAGAAAAAAATAATTAAAAATGAAGCTAAAAAATCTGTTTGTAATTTGAAATGTCCAAGTTCATTTTGGGAACAAAATCAAAATGATTGTAATTTGAAATGTCCAAGTTCATTTTGGGAAAAAAATCAAAATGATTGTAATTTGAAATGTCCAAGTTCATTTTGGGAACAAAATCAAAATAAAGGCAATAAAAGAGAAAAAAAAATAAGAACAAATAAAAAATTTCTGTTCCCTCTTTTTCACCAGTGAATATAAAAAGAAAAACTGCTATAAAATTAGATTTGGGTTTATTAGAACTTCTGTGAGGATAAAAACTCCTCCATCTCCTTTGACTAATTTGATTGGAATAAATATAAAAATTGATGAAACAATTGAAAAATCAAGTTTTTAACAACATGGACAAATATTTAAATGTTTACCATAAATCATTAAAATAAAATAAAATAAATAAATTTCTGTTTTAAAATATAGTGTGTAGTAAAAAAAAAAAAAAAAAAAAATTACTGCTTCAAAAAAGTAGGGGGGGGGGTCATCTTTATTTTATACACATGATTTATACAATTGCCAAATCATGAATTCTCAAATGTTCTGTGTGACGACCATAATGTAGACTATATTTAATTTAGTTGTATGTAAAGTTGGGGTAAAAAAAAAAAAAAAAAAAAAAAAAGCCCGTAGAAGTTCTTTTAAAATTCAGATACTTCAAATTTTGGTGACAAATATTTCTCAGATTTCAGTTTCTTTGGAGTATTTTAAATGGTTTTTAGGAGGCAAAATATAGACACAACTTACCATTTGAATATTTCAGATTTGCATTAAATTTGATCAATAACCATTATATAGAGATTAAGCAAGATTCACAAAATCTTTAATTTCTTCAAGATCCCTTAAGCCTTAACTATTTAGACATTTTTTAGAATCAAAATCATGTAATAGATTTTGATCAAAATCGAAATAAAGGATTCTAGACATAAGGTTTTGTATCATATTTCGATTTTAATCTTCATAAACATGCTGCAAGACTTGTGTTCTAGAATTAATTTTGAATTTATTAATTCAATAAGCTAAACATTTTGCATCTATTTTAATTGTTCTTTTCAAATTCTAACAAACTCATGCAAGTAATTTTTATCTACTGTGCAACTTGCAAAAGTTTGTTAGCATTTTAGAAGGAACGTTCCTAATTACAAGGCATCCAGGGTCGTTTTTTTTATGTTGACCAAATGAAATGGACACTTTTTTTTTTTTTAAATTCCATTTTCCCCCGAAAACAAAGCACAGTGCCACTTTGATGTAGGGGGCTATGATTGGGGGACACTAAGTTGAAGGGATTCTATGTAGGGAGTTGAGCAGCAAGATACCTGCTCACATTAGACTTGATAGAGTTGGAAAAGCAGAATCCTAGAAGGGAATTCCAAAGTCTAGCAGTTCTGAGGAAGAAATTATTAGATTAGAAGGCTTTCTTACATCTAGCAATCTCACCTGTGTAAGGGTGGGATTTAGCTGCTTGTCGAGTTTGTCAGAGGTATTTACGTTGAGGGGGGTACAAGGGCTTGTAGTTCGTCAGAGCATCCACCATTAAAATACTTGTAGAACAAGCAGAGAGATGCAACATTTTGTCGATATGACAGAGGATGAAGTTTAGATGACAGTTCAGGGCCTATCAGGTTGGCGACTCTTGAACCCTGTCGAGGACTAAGACTAGTAGCAAATTGAACAGCCCAAATGTGACAACAATACTCCATACATGGACGAATGGTGGCCTTGTAGAGGTACAGGATATTTTCAGGTGTAAGTAACTTTCTAGCATGGTAGAGAGAGCCCACCTTTCTCGCAACGGCCCTGGCAATTCTCTCAATGTATCTGTTCCAACTTATGTTCTCTGTGAATTTTAAGCCAAGGAGCTTGAAAGAAGTATTTCCAGGTAATGTATCTTTAGCCATAGTTATTGGTGGTTGAGAAGGTTTCTTGTAATTATTGAAGGAAACAAGCTTAGTCTTTGTAGCATTGAATGTGACCATCCATTTTTGTCTCCATTCCACTACAGATTGGAGGTCATCCTCTAGTGTTTCTGTCATTTCCTTAGATATGTGTCCATTTGTTTTCCTCTCGTGACTATTATAGAGTGTGGTGTGATCAGCAAATATACCCATCTCAGAGACAATTTTATCAGGGAGGTCATTTATGAATACGAGGAATAGTAAAGGTCCAAGGATAGACCCGTGAGGTACACCCGCATTTATATCATATTGTTTAGATGTACGACCGTCAAGAAGGACAACCTGGATTCTTCTCTTATTTAAGACTAGCGGGGAGGGAGAGGGGGTACCCGGCGTTGCCCGGCCGGGGAGAGTGGGGGGGGGGGCGGTGGGGTAATCAAAACATAAGCGAAATGAGAGGGGGGGGGTAATCAAAACATAATAAGCGAAGTAAATATTTTTAAATATTAAATTATTAAATATTTTATAAAAAAAATAAAAAAATAATGTAAGGAAAACGAAATGTAATGTTGATGAAATTAAGTGAAATTATTTTTCAGAGACCTTCGTTCCATACAATTGAAACTTTTTTTGATATTTTCATTTTTTAATGTCTTGACTAAACTGTACAAGTACCAAATATTATTTTTCAAAGACCCTAAACTTGATTTTATGTGATTTGAAAAAATTCACCCCCATCGTAGGCAATGTGTGTAAAAATACCATCGTAACGAAAGGGTTAAACACAAATGTCAGAACGTAATTGTGGATGATTTTAGATGCATCAAGTACATCTTTTACTGGATAATTTTTTTAGCATTTTTCGAATTTATATTAATTTTGGCATGACACATAAGTGTAATGTTTTCACCTGAAATGTGTTTTAAAACATCACTAATCTGCACAAGCATCAAAGTTTGCATAAATAATACTATTTCACTTATTTTCATTGCAGTCTCATAAGAAACCTTGAACATCTGATGAGTCATATATGACAAGTTAGAAAGGGAAACCATATTCTTAGATGTTCAACAAAGTTTTATGTTCTAATATTGCATCAGTTTTAATGCATACAGATTAGAAGGTCAAAAAATAGAACCTCTGACTAGTTTTGGTAGAAGGTAATTTTAATAAAACTACTTGAAATGATGCCAGGTTTCAATGGAACTACCATATTTATGTATGTGTAAGAGTAGCAGTATTTCTGCAAAAGGGAATGTTAAATATAGTAAGATGAGGTTTAGCAAAATAAATGATTTATTGGTAGAAGAGACGGGGGAGGGGGCAACATAAACAGGATGAATAAATGATGTTGCTGTTTGCTAAAAAGGAAGCCATTTTGAAACAAGTGTAAAATGGTATGGGAAGGGGAGGATAAGAGTG